>NC_073708.1:18267728-18382728 GCF_023634085.1 Falco cherrug
TTGCTCATGTCACTTTTTCCTATTAATTGGAGACAATAATGTTTAGGTTTTTTCTATAGAGAACTGATGATGAAATTAGACGTTCTCTGTGAAGTATCTCTGCCTTTGTTGCTGCAGTGCCTTCCCCATGGCAGGGAGAGGCAGCAACCTGCAAGGAGCAGGGAGATTCCATCAATCTTGTGCCATGCTCATGCTTCATGGGCTTTTTGCAAACCTAGTAATTAACTTTTGTCAAGCTCCATAAAAACATTAACAGGGTCCTGCTGGCCTCTGTGTTTAAAGCAACATTATTACTTTTTAAATACAAGGCACCCAGTTTCTTCAGCAGAAAAAGATCTTGCCCCCACAGTTTCAGACACAAAGTTACTGCAAGCACTGTAGCAGGAGCCCCGCTCAGGGTTTTTAGTGTATAGTTTATGGATTTAATTTCTTTTTGGAAATAAAAGATAACTTCCAAAGATATGACATGAGTACAGAGCTTGTGTAATCTCCTTTTGCAGTGATTTTTTCTTTGATTGATGTGCCATTAATACTTTAATTGGTAACAGGTGCAGCTGATTGTTGGTTCCTAAGCTGAAAAATCTGAAATTGAACATAAGGCTCTGATAAATTAATAAACTCCTCTTCTCCAAACAGTTGTTGCTGTGAAGGAACTAACTTTCCATGAAGCACTGCTCCATCAAGCACACTGAATACTTTATGTTAAAAAGCAAAATGTTACTTAATGATAAATTAAAATTACACTAACAGGCAAAGATAAAACATAATAATGACACCCCCTTAAGGAAAAGAAATTGCTGGAAATCACTGAGGAGGATATCTTGTGAAATGTGTTGTTCCTGTTGGCACATCAGGGTGGCCATTTGGATTCCCTATCATGTTATTAAAGACATCTCTATCCATGAAATAAAAATACATTAGGCATATAGGGACAGAGTAGGAGGAGAAGAGGTTGTGTAATGGATATTACATGAAAAGTTTTTCTTCTTTTGCTGCTACCATCCCAAGATGTGAATGAGACCTCAGTGGTAACTATAAAAGCAATGAATGAATCTTTAAAGCGCAGTGGGTAAAATTTACCCTTGGAAGACAAGTAGATGGCTCGTACACCTATGAAACACACTTAGACTCTATTGTAGAGACAGAGAAGCACGGTGTAATTTTCAGCAGCCCTTTCCTTTAAAGTACACGTTACTTCTCCCTTATCCCTTCCAGCCCCACAGCCTCCAAATGCTACGTTTTGTTGCATGGGTAGGCTTTGCTGTGAAGGGCACTTCAGCCTTCCCTTCTGTGTGTTGCCTCGGAGAGATTGAGGGGTATTATTGTAGATGAAATAATGTACAGTGCTCCTTTGTTGGTTGGATGCCAAAATCCTGGACATGCAGCTGTTCCTGGCAGACCAGTGACTCGCAGCCCTGCCACAGCTGAGAGAATGAAATAAGTTTTTTCATTTGCTGAAAAATTCTTTCCTCACTGCTAAGATACTGGTCATCTCCCTGTGCTCAGAACCTATATTGTAAACTAATGTTTCTTTATATAGTTCCATATGTATTATCCATTAATGAAAATTTGTAGTAAAAATGGGTCAGTTTCTTAATGCCTCTGAGGTTCAGGCTGTGATGGGCATCAGTGAAATCACTGGTGATTTGGCAAGTGATTTCGTTGAGAGCAAAAGCAAATGTTTTTTTGATGTTTCATGCCATATTGTGTGGTCCCCAGTTTTTATTGTGGATTTTGCAGACTACAGTAAAAACTGAACAAAAGTGAGCATTTACAACTTACTGTGCATAAAAGAAAAGGAAAGAAGTGATCGCCACTAATAAAAAACCTGAGCATAAATACATGGTGACACCTTTTTAAAGGGTTTTCGCAGACCATGTTGAAAATGGTATGCTTGCTAGCAGAGCAGAGTAATGGAGGTACACTCTACAGATGGAGCTTCTAATCAGATTAGCAATAGAGCAGTTTGAAAAGTGCTTTGGAATAAAAGGCATTATATAAATGCAAGCCATTATCACTATGGGGTATATTTTTCTCCTGATGTGTGTGCATAATTCCCTCTAGAGTTAATGGGAGATGCATGCATGCGTTGAAGGGAGACTATACCTGGCAATGTGCTGCTTTTCCACTAAAATAACTAGGAAGATAAAATTTGTTAGAGGGCAGAAAATGGTAGATCAGCTGAATAAGGTATTCACTGAACACCAGTCAAACTGGTCTACTGAAAACTTTGCCACTGCATTTCAAAAGCTGTACATTGTATCACAAAGAGATAATAGGGTGATGGCAGTTAAAGTGATTCAGCTGGTAGAAGAAATGTTGTAAAGTTGACATATGCAGTGCCCACTTGTAATTCAGGGCCCTATTAGTGACTGGTTTGTTGAATTTTTTAAATGCCCCCAATTAAATGTGTCAGTAATACATATTTTGTAGTAAACATTTCTTCTAATGATAAATATTATCCAAATGAAGAGTGTGGTATCCTACCCAATTCCTGAATCTTCCTTCTAACATTTACACAAAATCTAGAGAACAGAGGCAGCTGTCGTCTTTCAGGTTTTCAGTATATTTTGGAGTCTTCTTGCATTAGTGAAGTGATCTCAAGTTGTGATTCAGCTAGTCGGTAAATGAGATGATCTGAGCCATCCTGCAAAGCTAAAAAAACCCCACAACCCAGTCCTTAGCAGAAAATACTTTGAGGGAAACTTATGACATCTACCTACATGCCAAATATTCACTTTATTTATAATTGTTTTTACATGACTGGAAGCAACTACGTGCTCAGTTCCCTCCCATTGTCATTCTTTTAGTGCAAATCTGTCCTCATGCATTTGATTTTGAGTCGAGGTCTAGCTCAGACAGTAAAGTTACCAGCTCCATCTGTACCTTCTCACCCCAGCAGCCATCTCCTTGTCATGAGCCTCATTAGAATCACAGTCTAGAGCAGGATTCTATGACACAAGATCCTTCTCTGAGTCAACACCTATGGCCATTACAAGGCCTACAACAGCTGCAATAATACCTCAGTGAGCCATTTTAACCTTTCAGAATAGCTGCACAACTGTCATTTGCTTATATGCACGCTAAGTCTAAATAGATCATATTATTTCTGTAAACCCTATTAGTAAAATGACTGAATTATATGGAAATCAAAGTATGTTGTCAAGAATGTTGGGCAGATTTAATGTCAGAAGGCGGGAGGGTCTGAGAAAACTGAACAGTTATAAGGTAAAAATACAGAGTACAATGGCATTTGAAGTAACACACATTTATTTTTATTCATTAAGTGTTTTTCTGGCTAACTCATTAGAGACCTCACTTCATCTGCTACCCATTTTTGTCAGTGTAGAACTTAAAAAAAGGGTGATCTGCACAGATTCCCCAACATGTGTTTACCATATCCATGCATGACTGCAACCACTCACAACAAGGTAAATGGGGGAAAACATTCCACTGGAGTCAGTGAAGTCACACTAGGCTAACTAAGGTAGTTTAAAGAAATCTGAATTGGGTCCATTGTTTACAGAATAACTTATTAGTATCTGTATCTTAAGGTTTTGTCAGGTGTTTCATTATAAATCCTCATTTTGGAAAGTTTAAAACTCCAGGGTAGCATTGTTTTAAATTACAGGAGCATAGATTTTACATAACTATAATGCTATTTTTTTTTAATCCTATACCTAAAAAAATATTTGTATATGTTAAATGAAGTTTGGCATGCAAGCAGGACATAATGAAAACCAATTGGGGTTTTGTTTTGGGGGGGGGGGGGGGGCGGGATGGCGGGGGGGGAGGTGGTAGTGGATAAATATATATTTTAATACTGAACAGTTATTTCATTTTTTAAACTGTTTACATATGCTTGGCAAACTGAACAGCCGGTATGCTTACAAAAGCTGCCTTAGCAGGGAGCATGCCCAGTACCTGGATATAGTCTAAAACCTAAACAATAGTATGAATAATCGTAAGGCAAACTGGTTCCCTCCTGTCTGAATTTTAGCCCATGAAAAAGCAATCTGCCTCTATCAGAAGCCATGGAGAAGCATTTGCAGTTGAGACTGACTTTGCAGAAGTCGTCTTGGCTCAGCTGCTTGGAGGCTTCATTTTGAGTCACCCACCAGAGCTGCCACCTGCAGACCACCGCAGCCCCTTCCCATCTTGGCTGCGAAAATGTGCAAGATGCGTGCTCAGTGTAGGCAAGTCTAAGCACTACATGGTAGACTGCTCTCTCGGGGAAGATAATGTGTGGCTACCAGCTGTCCAACCCAAAATTGCTCCCAGCCAGATTTGGTTTGGAGATTAATATTTAGATGCCAGATAATTATGCTTACCATGGCTATTGGACTTCAGAGGTATACCTGTAGCTTTGTCATGATTTTATCTGGTTTTGCTGTTCTCAACCATTCAACATTCCTTTAACATTCACTTGGTGAATACTACTCAAATACCTGTGATAGTAAGGTATTCATCATTAATTTTTGTCTGTTTTACTGAAATTCAAATTCTGGTTTAAAAATATCATGAGCAGACATGGCTAGCTGCAATACTTTTTACTGGTTTTATAGGTAAGAGCATAGGATTATATGTAGGTGGTATCCTTCTAAGCCTCAGGATCCTACAGTCCTACGCTGTATCCAGGCATTGCATGCCTTTCAGTGTGCCAAAAACACCGAGAGAAAAGCTAGCACATAAACTTTGAAGGGGGACTGTGCCCATTGTGCAACTTTCCCTGTTTCGTTAATCCCAACCAAATTATTCCTCACCACTGGCAGTTCTTGCTTTGTGTTGATTAAGAAACTTTTTTCCTAGAAGTTGCATGTGAAGGCCTATGCAGTGCGCTGCAATAACCACTGGCTCAGATGGCTTTGTAACGTTGTTGCATGATTAAATTAATCTAAATACAAAAAGTTCAAATCAGTTGTTGACTTCAGGGAACTCACAGATGCAAGTACATTTTCTAAGTAACTATTTGTTACACCGTAATGGTTCAACTTTAGAAATAAAACTTTCAGACCCAAACTGAGCCCTGTTAGCAATACACATTTTGTCTAACATACATAATGAAACCAGCAAATTAGGTCCCATGGCCATAAACCTCACAGAGGGAAAGCAAACAGAGCATGAATCAAAAAGCTTTAGAAGGCAGTAAACTATTGGTAACTTATAAATTAAGGCCAAAAAAATCAAAGTATCAAACAAGTTTGGCCATTTAGAGGAAAACTTGAATTCAAAACAAAACATGGAAGTGTAAGACTCCTAATTTAAAATAAAAGGTCCAAGTCAATATAAGTTGTGACACAAAAACAATCATCAAAAGTTATATCAAATCTTGTTTTAACTTTTTCCCACTTTATCCTTTATGCAGTTTATCAGGGCAGTACAGCACATACAGGACTGTCACCTCCCATGCTGTGTTTGGCCCTCTGCAATTTTGAAACATAATGTCAGCCTTCACTTTTAATTTCTTGACTCTGTCTGGTTTGTACCATAGCCTGCAGTATTAAAAAAGGCAGGTTTTTTATTTTTGCCTCTAGTTAAAAAAAAAAATTAAAATCTTTAAAAACCTGTGGTTTAAAATCCCCCAAATACCAGTTATTGACCTCATCATATAAG
This sequence comes from Falco cherrug, assembly GCF_023634085.1. Taxonomy (NCBI): domain Eukaryota; kingdom Metazoa; phylum Chordata; class Aves; order Falconiformes; family Falconidae; genus Falco; species Falco cherrug. The sequence goes on from NC_073708.1 coordinate 18,273,342, forward strand.
TATAAGCTTTAAACACACATATTGATGGAATTAAGTTAAAACCTATTTAGGGAGTTTTAAAATCTGTTTTATTGCATCATGGTCTATAAGAACCTCATCATATCCATTCACATTTAGTATGTTAAATACATGTTTATGCATTTTTAAGCAGTAGTTATATGACTCCTTTGCAATAAATGTGGCTATGCCATTGATGAATTTGGCTTGTGGAGTTTCTGATCTAACAGATCACTAGAGCTGAGTATTCTGCATGCTTAATAATGTTTATTCCATGGATTTAAATTACCATGAAACAACGCAGTAAAGAATAACAAGAGATAACATAAAATAATTAAAAATGTACGTATGTCATTGAGCTTGTATTTCAGTCTTGAGTTACTGAGTGCTTTCAAAAAGAACTGCCACAAGTATCCAAGTCCACTTAATAGACTGAGGTCCTGCAAATGCTTTTTAGGTGTACAAAACAAACTGCACAGCCTGTTTGTTATAGTTTGGGTGGGGGAGAGAGAGGGAACAGTGCCTTTTCATCCTAGAAACAACGAAAAGGATTTTGTTTTTGTCGATTTGTAAAAAATACTCGCTCTTAGGCTGAAAGCTTATGTGCCAAGTTTCAGCTTGGAACTCATTTTTATGACTGAATTATAAAGCCCCTGAAAACAGGGGTTTCGAGTGAGAATGCTGACACAGCTTTAAATACAGTGGCAAGAAAGGAGTGCTGTAATGCATATAACTTGTTTTTTCTCATTATTGCTTTAAAAGAAGCAGCTTGTTGCCTACCCTTAGGCATCAGACAATGTTTAAAGCATGTCTTATCGTACAGTCTTACTACCAGGTGTGTGGAAAAGACCTCATACAGACCCTTTTCTGAAATTAAACTGGTAACTCACTCAGGTAGAGAATACTGAATTATTTCCTGATTTTAAACAGGATTTTTTAATCTGGGGCATACAGGCTCATGTGATTTGGGGGAAATAGAAAGGCACACAGCTTATATCTTAGCCATTCTCTGAATCTTATTTTAGGCTACAGTCTGCTGGTAAAACTGGAAAGAAGTAATGATGAGCTGCTTGTGCAGATTTAAAGTACAATGCAAATTACTAGGAGAAGATGATGTGTAAGAATCTGTATTAGTTTTGGCTGTATTTATATCCTGACTTTTTAAGGTGGCTTATTAAGTGGTTTGTAGTGAAGAAAGCTTGAAATGTGTATTGCTGTAAGTGCGAGACTTTCCGCATTCTTTCATTAAGAAAAATATCTGATAGAGTAGTTTTTCAGAGAGCTGAACTTAATACAAGTAGTTCAAACATGAAAATGCTTATTTTTATTTTTTTTCAAAACTTGGCCAAAAGTTAGCCAGTGAGGTGAACTAAATTCAGTGAACAGACCATAGGATGGCTACCTTCTTGTTGAACAAATCAATTAAATATACACCGTACTGAATCTTTACAATGTATAAGGTAGCTTTTGTGTTGAAGCAGTGTTACATAACTGGAGAAATCCCTGGGAGGTGCAGAGGCCAATTTAAGGTATGAGGGTTTTATAGCATCAGCAGCTACACTAAACAACAATTCAGAGAATGTGAGATATTAAGGGAAAGGAGGGACAGGGCTTTACTGTTGTCAGTGCTGCTCAGGCTTGGGCTTTATTTCCACCTTAAAATCTTTACCTGGCCATGATCTGTTGTTCCATTACTGGAGGGCAAAAATGGGAGGAATTGTCTGGGCTAAATTGCAATTAGGCAGCCCTGAGAGAGGCTGGCACCAGTTAACTTGGGATATTGGAGTGAAAAGGCCCGTAATCAGCCTTCGGTCATGTAGAACAATGCATAAAATTAAATTGACATTAATGAATAATTGTGTAATGAAAATGGAAGAGGAGAGTTAATTGCATGTTACAGTGAGTGTAATGCCTAGATAACCTTGCATTTAATGCTATTCTTAGCCCTGCTGCCAAGACTTCTACAGAGCCTCTCTCTGCAGGAAGTCATTAAAGCTGTGAGTAGATAATGCAGGCTCAGTGAAACCTAAGTGGCAACAATATAACAAGAGTTTCTTTCAGACCTTAGTGTTTTCAGGAAAAAAAGGGTGTGTGAGGTAATTTGTACACATCGGAATGAAAGCAGGAAACTGGGAGAGATCTATTTGTAGTTTGTCCAGTTCCACAGAATTTTCAACTATTGTTGAAACCAAAGTCAGTTCATATAATCAAAGACAAGACTAACCATCGGTGCTTTGCAACACAGTAAGCATCCAGCTGTCTAGCTAAAACTTTGTTTTGTTAATCACCTAGTACAGCAAAGGATACAAAACACTTGACCTTAGACATAAGGCAACAGTGGGAGACATCTTCAGCACTATACTATTGACACAGCTGGTTTGTACTGATAAATAAGACTCCAGAAAAGTTTGGTCTGTTTTCTGTATCTTTGAACATTACGAAGAATGACTGTTTGTATGTGCCTGGATATCTCCCAAAACACTTAAACCAGTATTCACCATAAAACAGAACTCCTTCCCCATGTTTCTCTTTGTAGGATTTTTCAAAACAGATTTCAGAATAAGGTGTTTGTTTGTTTGCTTGTTTTTAACCTTTTGAATGTCCTGGGAGAGTTTACTCCAACAGAGATACTTGTTTTTGCCTTAGGGACATTGGTTGTCATCATGATGTTGTATTGATTACAGTGGGATTGTCCTTCAACAATATGACCCTGTTTATAATGTAGACTTGGCAGTCAGGAAGTAAAAAGGACTAGAAGAAAGCTTGCCTCATGAAAAGCAACCAACCTCAAAACAATCAAAAATCCTGAAAAGTAAACATTTTCAATGTATGTAACTTTGTAGTTGTTTAAATAATATGTTTACATTTCTGTTATTAAAAAGGAAATAATTGCCATAAAGTCACTGGTTTATCATTGCTGACATTACCTCTGCATTACGATTCTTTTTGTAAAGACAAGTGTGAGTCCCTAGTTTAGCAAAAGATGGCTTTTTGTTTGGAACTATGATTGTATTCAGAAGGCTATTCTCTGCTTGCAAATACTGCACAAACTCATCTACTTAGGCATAGGTATTCTGTAGGTAGTTCTTGTGTTGCAAAGTGATACAAAGAGAAGCATCCTGCTACATTTTGAGGCTTGACTGAGGCTTGACTAATTCATCGTTTAGATGAAACATGAGCATTTGGGTTCAGTCTCCGTAGACAGGCTGTTGACCTGCAGTTATCCACTAAAGCTGCCTCCAAGGAAAACAAGGAGCAGAATGCTGCTTTCTTGGATGATCTTGCCTCATGGGGAAGCTAAAACCTTCTTGCCATCTTAGTTTTGGTAGTTCTGCCTTTATATTCTTTGGAAATGATGTGGGGAGTTCATGTTACTACTAAGGACGGTAGAAACCCATCATTAGCTGGGATCCTGACTCCATGGACATGAACATGAGACTTGAAGAAACTGTGGTGAGGGATTTCATGGGCTGTGGCTACATCTGAACCATGGCTGTAGACAGCCTTTTTAAAAAAAAAAAAACAAACAACACAAACAACGAACCCTGAACTCACCAGTGGTGCCATGGTCTTTAGCTCTTCCACTCAGTTAACAGTCTTTCTCAGAAGCCTGTGGCTAAGAGGCAGGATGAACCACAAAGGCTTTTATAAACTGCAGACTGTTAATAAATAGTAAGTAGGTGGTGATGACAGTTGTCTGTGAAACTGAAAGGCAGCAATACATTTGCAAATAGTTTTTTCAGTGCATAATTAATCTGTGAACCTCACTGTAACAGGGAAATATGAATGAAGACCGTAACAGATTTTGAAAAGGATATAGGCATGAGTACAGGGCTGTGAGAGCATACACAATCGAAACCAGTATCATTACTAGAAGAAAAACTTCCCATTCCAGAAGGCCTTTCCACTGCTGCCTGCTCTTGGGCTTTTTGCAGCTTCCTCTGGCATGGCTGGTACTGAGCAGTATCAGAGGGGGCGCCTGGGCTAGCTGCAGTGCTCCCTTGTCTGACATTGCCGTTCCTTTCTTCCTCTTTCACAAATTGGCCTCTTCCCGTAATACACCTCAGAAATACAAATCCATTACTGCATAGTGTGGCCATCACTATATGAAAATGTCCATCACTGAGGCAGAACAGATAATTTAAACTGTGATGTATTTTCTCAGCCATTTTTATTGCAACAGCTGAATTTTCACCTTACTTGTAAGGCTGAGGAGCCCTTCAGCAGCTTCGTTCTGTCCCACATGGCCAGTACATTTGGCAGATACTCTGTCTTCTCTCTGGTTAAAAGCCCTTCTTGTTCACATCTTAGTGGAACCTCCTTTTATTTTGGTGCAGTTACAGTTACATTTCCAGCAGACCCAGGAAGGGTAACTCAGCATAGAACAAAACTTTTAATTATTTTCTGTTAAGATGCTGTGCATACTTTGTGTAGTGTGCTTAACAGTTTGTATATTTATCATCTGTACATTTCTTTCTAGTTACTATGCTGTGTTCTGAACGTTATGGAAGTTGGCTTCACATAAAATGTAGCCAAAGTTTTTGAACTTAAGTCTCTAAATGTGGTCATGGATATAAGTAATCTGTTTATAATGAGAACAACTTTGAAAGCAATCCACTTACTGCTTTGTTATTTCAGTGGGCTGTTCAGATTTTCTGGATATTCTATGAGTCATGCAATGCCCTGTTGAGTGCATTTGCTGTACAATACAGTACAGGGATGCTTGCTATTAAGAATATCAATGTAGTGTGGACAATATGGTTGACGATACCCACATACTACACAGCAGCCTGTGATTAACAAGGACAAATGCCAGTGATAAATCAGAGCTTGTGTGAGTACTTATATGTGCAGAAGAGTAAGAGTGATATGTTGCCTTTGTGTGGATGTTAATGCTTTCACAAGAGAGTGTGAACATTGGTAGATGCAGACCGATCTAAATGGGGGCCATGCAGCCCTGTGACTGTGGTTGCATCAGATGATAAGGGCCCATGTACCACCCTAACCATCTCGTGGGTGAGCACAGAAGTCATCTTTCCTTGCCACCACAGATGCTAGAACATCCATGCTGTGAGAGTGAAGTGGTTAGGAATTCAGCTCAGCTGAATCCCTTTTTAAACTCCAGCTGGGAATCAACTCCAAACTATCCCTGGTGCTGGGTGAAGACTTAGATTTTGAACAACACATCTTTTCCTGGTTTCTGCTTACACTTCACCTGCTGCTTAGTGATGCACTATATAAATGGCTTTTTTGTTAATTCCTCTGAGAAATTTTTCCAACATGTGTCCCAGGCTCTATTCTTCATTCATCTTTCCTGTGGAATGAACATACTAGGAGAGCTGTATTAATTTCCTTTCTTAAGCTGCCTAGCATGTGTTTTAAGCTGTTCAAACAACTGAGTGCGGGAGTGTCACATCAGGTTCTTTGAGACTGAGTGTGGTAAAACAGCTAAGCTTCTGCCTTCCTACTACTTTACCCCTTCTGTGATAACTGCTATAAGAAAAATGGAACAATTAAGTCACTTCTAAGTCATTACCCTTTTTAACTCTTTAGGGGAACATTAATTTTTTTCTTTCAATTTTCTGCATTCTTCTCTCTGAGATTCAAGAATTTTGTATAGTTCAGTAAGGTGGAGCTCTTTGCCTTAAACTGTGTGGGTATGAGTCCATTTTTACTGTTTGCTTTGTGCTAGTACCAGTACATTAGCCTCTGTGGATTTTGTTAATCCAGATTTACTTGTGTGAGAGTTGACTTTGACCCAAAATGTGTCTCATGCAGTGCATTTTAAGGAATAGGACTATGTTTTCAGGAATTCTAGCTGAAGCTAAAATAGATGTTGAAGCTATAAAGACAATATGTCAATCCTCTAATAAAGCCCATAATTACATTGCCTAGAATTCAGTGAAATAACTGAACAATATTCAGCAGGAATCTAACATTTGGCAGCTTTCTGGATGGCATAAATCAGTATATTTAGCAGATGTTTTCAGCTTATTGTCATCTTTTTATTTTGTATTTGTATTATGGAATTGATCTGGTGACTTACAGACATAGGGTTTTGCTGAATTACCCAAAACTTTGAGTCATAATGGTCTTTCCCTAATTCACATGTTACTCTGACCAGATGACTTGCTTGTTTCCTTTTGTGTTCAAGGCCTGTGGACTTCGCTGAAGGTCAAAACAAAAGAAAAGAGCAGTCAAATGCAATTTGGGGGATTGTATTAGACTAGGTTATAAAATAGGGGGTGAATAAAGCGGTAGTGCTCCAAAGCATTGGAAAAGAGTTTAAGAGTATGGGAGGGATTTTCTGTTGACACGTTGCTATCAGGAGTGTAAACGTTGCTGAAGAAGATTGACTTGTTCATTCCTGGGCTCATTAAAATGAGGAGAAATCTACTTCCTTACATAGCTCTGTTTGACAAGTGTGTAAAGACAATAAGGATCATTTGATTATGGTCTGTAAGAATCTACCATTGGGAAAGGAATTTTGGGAGAAGATCTCTTATGAGATGCAGGTTTAGATTTTTAATAGTCAAGGTAACTGACCGTTACAAGTTAACAACACTTGTGGTGGGTTCCCTTTCACTAGAAAGTATTCATTAATTGTAGAGGTTATTCTAAAAGTTATGTGCTAATTTTGGTTAAAGAGGTCTCAAAAGATGACCACTGAGTCTATGGCACACAGTGCTGACAGCACTAGTAACACTATTTGAGATGCAGACAACTGTGGATGCATGGACACTGCAGATTAAGAAGTGCCCCTATCCCAGTTCTGCCACTGATTCCTCTGGAAAAAGGAGCAGGTTCCTCATGAAAGGTATCTTACATATTCTTACAAGGAATATCTGCTTTTCTAGTAAGCCATACTGTACCTAGACACTGGCAGTAATTTTTATTGCACGTTCTCTATTCTGGTTGGATAATACTATCTATTTTGTATGGACATACATTTGGTGAAAATATAATTAAGAAAGTAACTTTTGCCTGGTGCCTAAAAAAACCTGGGAAAAGTGTTGTTATACTATTTTATTACAGTATTTATCTAACGTTATAGAAATGCAAGGAAATATAGCTTTTGTTTCAGTTTTTTATAGCTTTTACATAAATATGTTGATTTTCCAGAATTGACTAATCCATTAAATTAAGTTTTCTGATCTTAGTAATTTTTGATAGGTCTATTAGTCACTGTTTCAAAAAATCAAGAGGATAAGATAACTTTCTCTTGAAACTATGCAAGTTTCTGAATTAATTTAAAAGATACTGAATCAAGACATGCATTGGTATGATTGAGGTGCTAAAGCTGAATCTTTATTATTCAAGCTTGCTAAACACAGTTTAGTGGGACAAATGAATTACAGCTATAATAGGAAGAACCAAAAGGATCGACAACTCACACGTAAACAGTTGGTTTCTCTAAACCTAAACACTGCATATACCTTCCTGCATTGAAATCCAGATTCTAGCTAGATTAATAAGTAAATAAAGGTCATATAGCTCAACAATTGGTTAAAGAAATGAAAACCTCTTCATTAGAATATTTTGGTTGTGTGAAAGTTAAAATACAATGATCATGACACTTCCTTTTTTTTATAGAAATCTATATGTGCCTTAATCAGTTTTTAAATACTTTGCATGTCTTTTACTGATACTTAATTACCTTGCTATAAAAAAAAGCTAAGTATAGTATGTTGTAACAGTCATCTCCTTTGAGTCCAGGTATTTTTTCATTTCACCTTGTGAAAGCAAAACTTTGATTTTTTTTTTTCTTCTAGCTTGTAAGAATAAGGAATATGTTATACATTGAACAAGGATGGTTACCTTTTAGGCTTTATGTGCATGATGATGTAATCTTTATTTAATAATGAGAAAGGCTGGCTTTTCTGCTGTCATGCAGTTCCTACAAACTTACACCAATGATTCTAGAGATTTTAATTGCAGTGTTACAGGCAGCTGGAGGTTGTTATTTTCTGAATCTGTAGCAATTATGTAGGATGCCACAGCAGTGGTAATTTTAAGAAGAATTCTTGTCATTATCTGCCTGGTTTGGTCAAAAAAAAAAAGTGATGAGAGTCATAGTGTTTCATACTGAGAAAATGCCTGGGTTGAGTGGACATACACAGTCTCGCGTTTTACCACTATAACATGCTGGTACTCTTCTCAACTTGTCTTCTCTACCTGTTGAGATTGCTTGCATATCCGAATACACTAAGACTGGCCAAATCTGTGTGTCTATGTTTATGAGGGTCTTCTCAGATGTTCCTTTCCTGTGAGGAAATGCTGGTAAGGTACTTGAGAATTGGCATTGCTCTGCTCCTCACTGGTATGGATAAACTGGTACCTGTCCCAGGAGGCTTGGAAGATTCTTCCACATTGGTTATGTTGACTGAAGTGAACACAGCTCATTGTATTTGTTTAGACTGGAAAATGTAACATTTGGTTAAAGTACTAACATGAACAGAAGGAGGATTGTTTTATTGTTCAATATTTTAATCCGTCTGCTACTGGTAGCTTGATTGAGTGCTACTAATTGGTGACTATTTCTGCCTGGACAGTGATTCAGGACAACAAAGGCAACTGTTGCAGAGAGGGAGTCTCTGACACTTGCTCGTATGTGGCTACACAATTGTTCAGATTTTGGCTTCACTTTCCTACCACCTCTGTACATTATTGATCATACCTGAAAAAAGACCAGCTCCTTTTTTAATGCCACCTTTTATTCTGTTGTCACTTCTAAAATTTCTTGTCTGTAACACATACATCTTAAATCACAGGTCAAAAGATTCTCTATAGTATTTAGGTGGTTAAAAAGACAAATGCTTAGTGAAATTTTCAATATCACTGGTGCTTAAATCCCATGGATTGAAATGGAAATCAGGATCAAAACTTCCTTAGGTACTTAGGTTGTGCTGTACAGGATTTTCCTGACCCATTTGGAAATCTGGCCTTCAGGGCCTGTTTTCTGGAGACTCAGAAGCAAAATGTTATTTGATTTGCAACACTTTGCCTGTAAACAAACTTAATGAGTCCTGCTTTTATATCATCCTAATATTAATATTCCATACACTATCACCCTCACTTCATTTCTTCCCTGCAAATCACCTGCAAGTAGGTTACTTCAGCTCATGCCCCCGGAGCAACAAGTCTGAGATCTACCAGGCAGAAGTATGTTTGAGAGTCAAGAAGGCCTTGCAGAGAGAGGTGCCCTCTCAGCATGTCTCCATCTAAACAAGGATGTTTTATGCTTACTCTGAGTCAATAGGTGAACTTGGAATAACAAGGTTCTAAGTATCCAGCACCTCCAAAAGTTTAGAGCTTTGTCATTTTAGGCCAATAGTTTCAGTTTATTTGCGTATATTCTTCTGTCCTTCCTACCTGTGAAACTGGGGAAATGAAATAAATCAAGAACACTTCATTCAACACAAATATCTTATTATTAGTGTTTTCTTTCTCAAACGAAACAAAAAGAAGCTCAAATGGCCATGCCCTGATTTTTCAGCTTGTTCATATTCCTTTTATAAAATATTAATACTCTGAAGGGAATAAAACAATTACCAGTTTACAAAATCATTACTTTTTATTTTATTTCATTTCTTTTGCGTTGTCTCTTGCAAGCAAATTAAACAGATCTTTCAGCTGGCAGTTGGCAGGATGGTACAGGGATAGTGAGAGTATAGTGAGGAAGGAGCTGCGGATTCAGCTAGGTGTGGGGAAAGCTAGGATTGTACCATAAAACACATGACACCTCATAACAGTATCTCATTTAAACAGCAGTGTATCAGTTTAAAGCTATAGCACACTGGTATACCACTTAAACCGACAATGAAAAAACACATTCCAAAAGGCATGTTCCAGAATTCTGGGGGAACTCTTAATGGTGTGAACTGTTGTGATCCAAACGACAGAGAAATTCCTCTACTGTTTAAAACCATTGTTTACAGATATTGTTGTGATCTGTAGTCTTAAAAGAGGGCATATAAAGTAGAACATCCAAGCAGTACTCTTGGGAATCACCAACTGTGAACTGAAAATGTTGCCTCTTAGCCAGTGCTGAAAAGAGGTTGCATTTTGTCTTGGGATGACTCCGGGATAGATGTTATATCTTTTCTCATTCTCCATTTGGAAGTTCTTTTCATGTCATATGGCTTATTGCCACATTTTGTGCACTCCTTTCAGAGGCAGCGTGTAGCCCTCACTCTGACACAAACGGCAGCATTTATGTCTCTCCACGTTCAGAACATTCTCCACTTTCTGTCTTCTTGGGAATCACCTTGTCTCAAATGAGGCTGGAAGACTGTCCACAAAACAGGCAGTAGAGAGCTGGACTTGAGCCACGCAGCAGCCTAAAGGAGAGGAGCATATAAGCTACATTTTTGTCAGCTTCATGCACTGTCTGCACTTCTTACTGTCATCTGGAAATCCTGATCTAGCTAATTAGAGAATGGAGGTGAATTGTTAGCAAATTATCAAAAAGAAAGCTCTAGAGGAAATTCCCCAAGAGGAGGTAATATCAGAAAGTTTAAAGCTGTCCTGTCTCTCATTAAGCACCTTTTACCTGAGCTTAGCTGAGAACATCAATAGAGTGCTTATGAGGAACACTGGCACAATCATATATTACTTACACAGGGTGTATCTGTTTCCTGTCATATTTGTAGCTCATAAATACTTAACTCTATTGATATACCCGCAGAATATAGTTAGGAATTAATACAAGGACTATACAACTGCCATGGTGCCCAGTGGAATCTATAACAACTTTGTGTTAAGGAATGTGTATACCTCGTTGTCGTAATATAAATGACAAATGCTTCCTGCTTTTTTTTCCCCCATCTCTACTGTGATGTAGCTGTGTCAATATTGAAATGTTTGCTCTGCATAGAGATTATTATTCCAGTTTGGAATTTTTATGAGACCTGGGCCCAGGCCTGACCTTCCTTACATGGTTCTGGCACTACCTCACCATGAACGCTTCCTAATTGCCGATTACAGCTTATCATTACAAGAAGACACTTATAACCAGGGAATTGAACCAGTATGTTTGAATCTGTTCTGGGTCAGATCCAGCTGCGATTGAAGCTATTTTAGTTGAGCTCTGATTCCAAGCCAGTAACAGTTTATTGTTCAATTTACAGACTCTCAGCACAGGCCTTCAACAATGGGCAGTGTTAACCTCCTTCTCCTCCCCTTCCATGAGCATCATTTTTAGTCCTGGACCTGTACTAGATTTTTTTTTTAATACCTTAAATTTAGTATAGGAGGCTATGCTTCTGGTGAGAAAAAAGTTATGCCAGGAATACAGGTGGGACCAGCACTAGCCAGAGTAGTGGGAATGATAGAAAGGTCAGCTCATTGGCAGGTAAAAATCTTCTTTCTGTCCCTTGTAAAACCTCAAATCCATTACCTGAACACATGTATATCTCCCTGCCGCTAGGTATAGCAGTGGCATTGCTGGAGGAAACTAAGACTAGTGAGCAATGGTGTCTTCCTCCATGAGAAATAGGAGTCACAAGAAGCCATCTACCTGGATCTCGCCTTAGCAAGTAGTCCCCAAGGGTAGCTGGGTCCAGGTAAGAAACTTTGTGACCATGTGCTGGGGTGTAGTGTGGCAAGAGAAGGGGGAAGGGCAGACACAGGGCAGGGTCATGGTTTTCAAAGGACTCTTAGAGTCAAACTGTCCTCTCATTGCACAGAACCTGGCAGGGGTTGTTGCTTTTCAGCTGAACTGATGTTCTGAGCTGGAAGGGTCTTTGTTTTGTTTCAGTTCCAGTTTTGGATCTGGGTTCAACAAAATGTCTAAAATAAGAGCCTAAGTTTAGTTCCAGCTTTGAAAAACATTTTGAACCAGTCGATGGTTCAGGTTTTGTTTGACTTTTTCTCATAACAGATGAATGAGAAATATGACTTTCTTATTCGATCACTGATAATGATTTGCAAAATGTCAGATGTGCTCTATTGACACTTAAAGTTAATGAAGTCAACATCATAGACTCTTTAATCGTAGTGGAAGCCCCTAACTTTGGCCTCAGTGCTCTGACAGGGCATTCATGTGGTTCTTGGTACAAAAGCAAAGTCTCTGTGTCGTTTAGTTACTGTCTTGCCTCAGACAAATTTCTGCTGGAGCAGCTTTGTTGTGAGGCATTCAGTTACACACAAGTGTCTGGGTGTGGTGTGCTGCTGTCCCTACTCGCAGATCCTGTTTGAAAGCCAAGTGCCTCTGTGTGCATTGGTGTGGTGTGCAAGGCCTGGCCTATGCTTTTGTTGTTTCAGCTTGTCTTACCGAGTACCTTTTGTCTTGCTGCTAATGGTGCTCCTTCTCAGTCGAGATCATGTGAGCATTGTCCTAACCCTGGGACTAATACAAGCCGTTTATGGTTCTGCTTTGGTTTCCATGTTTAAACAAATGGCTGTAGAAGAGACCCTGGGAAATGCATGGCACTGACTCTGAATTCAGCCCCTGAAACCTCCCATATCTTGGAGATGAAGGTCACTGAGCACATGGCATCAAACATGATCTGTTGGGAGTCATCATGCCTTCTGCAGAGGGAAATACTGCCACACTGACTTGCTCTACCAGTGTATGTAGCATGCAGGTAAAGAAGAGCCAGGGGAGATGCTAAACACAACTTCAAATTTGGCAGTTTTCCTCACCAAAGAAACACATCTGCACTGATTCCAGAAAAAAAGTTAATTTACATATTGAAATGGGGTAAAAGAACAGTAATTGAAGGGTAAGGTATAACCAGGACTTTACAGGATCATGGAGTCAGAATGGTTTGAGTTGGAAGCAACCTTAAAGATCATCTAGTTCCAACCCCCCTGCCATGGACAGGGACACCTTCCACTAGACCAGGCTGCTCAAAGCCTCATCTAACTTGGCCTTGAACACTTCCAGGGATGTGACATCCACGGCTTCTCTGGGCAACCTGCTCCAGTGTCTCACTACCCTCACAGTAGAGAATTTCTTCCTAATATCTAATCTAAATCCACCTTCTTTGAAAGCCATTCATCCTTGTCCTATCACTACATGCCCTGTAAAAAGTTTCTCCCCAGCTTTCTTGTATGGGTGAGGTAGAGTTGGTGGCCTCATCTCCCAGGGTTTGGAGAGGAGAAGGAGGGGGCAGAGAAGAATCAGGTTGGGAGGGAAATTATCAAAATTTTCAAAACTACGAAGGAAGCAGATGAGCTGAACTGCAATTCACCAAATTGCACAATATTAGAACTAGAGGCACAGATCAAAAGACAGGAGGATCATTTTACAACAGGCTAAAGGAGGTACTTGCTTCTAAGGCAAATAGTGAACTTCTGGAACTTTCTGCCATATGTAAATGGGATGATAGTTAGACCGCTGCTATGTTCTTAATAGAGATTACATACTGTCTTTCCTATTAGTTCTGTTGGAGTGCAGTATTTATGCCATGAGAGCAGAGAGACTGGTAGAAATAAGATTATTTTCTTCTATTTTCTGTAAAGATGTGATGTTCAGCTGTTAAACACAGTTTACTCTGTAGGAATGTGTAGAGTGATATATAGGTAGAGAGAGATATTTATATATAATTCACTCAAACTCTTCTGTTGGAGGAGTCCCCTGCCCTACCAACTCTTAACTGCCTCCTCTTCAGAGCCACCACAAACTGAACACAGGCCATCTTCTGGCTAATGAAATCAGGATTTGTGGCTGCCAGCAGCAGAAAGCTTATTGACGTTTCACTAGGTTTTTCTAATATATAACATTGGGATTTTAAGCTGTGGTTTTGTTCACTCATGGAGCGCTTCTGGAGACTTGATCATGGAATGGTTTTATAGTGTCAGTAGTCTGGCAAATCTGTACCTTCTCCACTTGGACATAGACCTAATCATTTATCTCTGGGAGGATGTTTCCAGTTACATTGTGGGGAAAAAAGTGATCAAATATTCTCTATCTTGGTTGCTTCTATGGGAGCAGTAACAAAACAAGGAAAGATGCACAGCATCTTCCCTGGTAGAATTTTAAACTATATCTCAGGGTCTAGAGTGGGCAGGGAAGAGCAAGCTATGAGCTGTTACCGTGAACAGGAGAAGTGTCCTTCATGGCTGATCAGCCATCAGCTGGACGGTTTTGAATCCTTTACTTAGAATTGTTACTAGTAAATGCTGCTTCCAGGGAAGGCAGGATGCTTACCACCTGTGCTCATGGTGGCATCATTAATTGATACACAAGTAACTGTCTCACGTTTGCTATTGCAGTCTTTTTCCCCTTTTGCCACAGAGCTTTGTGATATTGGCATGCTCTTTAACCCCAATGGCTTCTGGTCACAACAGTAACTCCTTCCACTCTTTGTCCCTTCTGTGCTGAGCTAAGAGATGTCTTGGTGGTGCTTACCAGCCCAAAATAGTCCTACATGCTCTCACTTCCAAGCTGGGTTCTTGCATTGTGCTCTGTACAAAAGCGTGTGGTCTGCCAGCATGGTAGCACGGGCCAGTTTGAACGTGTTCCACTTGCATGGCTCTGGCTTCATATCTGGGTCTGGATGTGATTCAAACTGTTGGATTTAATTAGAAAGTTGTGTCTATTTTGGGGCCTACTTAATCGACTTAGCAATAGCCCTTGTACACAGACCCTGTCCTACTGTCAGCGTAGGTGCCTCCTGATAAATCTCAAAGTGCATTTTTGTTCACTGGAGAGCAGTTAAAATTAATATTTGATAGGTTTCATTATCTCATGCTACTGGCTGCTGCTGCTATAGGTACATTAAGAAGAAAGTAAAACAAGGTGTAGCAAGTCATCCAGTGTTAGCTGGAACTTCCTGCCATTTAGGGAGGACTCCTACAGAAACTTTTGTCAAATAAATCCATCTTTTCAGATGCAGTTTATGCAGTGTTTATTGCAGAAGGTGTAAGAAATGGTCACTGCAAGTATTTCATACATAGCACTCGCAAAGCAGAAATGTTTTGGAGTGAAAGGGACAGTTACAGTAAGTTTTTCCAAGTAATGTGGTTGGCTGGGAACCAGGAGACAGCACCATTCCTTGCTGCTCGACTGGCCTGTGGTGTCAGCTGGACCATGTGGTTTCACGTCTCAGAGTATAGTTTCTCCATCTGTAAAATGAGAGCACTGCAAAGCAATAAAGAAACTGTGGGTGAAGGGACTCACATAGGAGTTCTATGGTTTATGCTACAGTTAAGGTAATACAGGCAATTGTACTGTAAAACAACCTGTGCATCCAGAAATAATCTCTGTCATTCACACCTACTTCACCTATCAAAAAGGTGTCAAATACTCTATTAACATTATTTTTAATGATCATCTACACAGGCAAAGATCTGTGCTGCATAATTCTTTCTTGGTCAGAATATAGGTCACCTAGCAGGTGGAATTGTATAAACTATGAAAAAAAGAGCAGTTTTATCCTGTCAGGGTTGGGGTCTTTTCCCTTAAAAAAAACAAACAGCTGGACTGTAATCATATTTGGGAAGATCTCAATGTATGTAATTCTATCGAATAGCCAGAAGGTGGTCTAGAGAAAGATACTGCTTTTTGTATACCTTGCACATAACACCGCTCCATCTGCCTTAACCATCTCCTCCAGCTAAAAGGTTTGAAGACAGTCTCCTGTTTAAGACTTTCTTAAGGAAAGTAGGTATGTCAGAATGCCCCAACTTTCTTGTCTGCCTTGGTGTGGTGGCTTCGGAGATCCGAGTTCCAGCTGACTCTGCAGACACCTCTGTAAACTGCTTTACCTCAAAAAAAGGAAAATAATTGCAGCTTTTGATACCTGTTGTCCTTGATGCTAGTGCTGGCACAGTGGCCTGTCACAAACAACTGAAAAGAAAGATTTCATACTTTAGTTTCTTCAGCATTTTATGTGGGGGGTAGGTTTCTTGAATGCTAAAGAAAATTAGATCATGGCTCAAGATTTCTAATGTTTATTTTTACCTTAGCACCTGGGGGGGGCAATGCAAACTATTTGTGGAGCAGAAATCACAATTCCCAGCCAGCTCTCCAATTTTTTATATCAAGCCTTCCTATCTGTCAGTGATGGTGAAAAGTTTAATGTTGAATCTTGTTACAGTAGTTTGCAAAAGTGGCTGTCCTCGAGAAAACTTATGTCCTGCATTTTTTGAGATTTTTTAGCTTTATTCTGACAAGTATAAGCATTTTATTTGCAGCACTCCCCTAATATATAGCATAATAGTTGCTTTAGGAGTTGTGGGGCTTGTGCGTTAGTCTGCTTAATACAAAGTTCTGGAGACAGCTTATAATAAGTTAAATTGTGATGCTTTAGCAGTTATGGGCCATATTGAATTTTTTTTGAACTTGTGTGTAAAGACCGGAGAAAATCTGTTCCTGTAGCCAAAGAAACACAAAATTTGTTCTTATTAATTCTGCTACAGAGACAACCTACTGGATAAGTAATAGAGAATGAAAGGGATTTATGATTTTTTTTTTAAGTTAAAATTACTTGCAAGAATATATTAAGTTCAGTTACATGACAGGAAAAATGGTTCCTGGTAATTTCAGTGTGATGCTTTATGATTTGTACCAGAGAGGGTGCCTAGACAGACATGCAGCTATGTGCAAGGCTTTCCACAGGTTCCTCATTCTGCAGGTGTTAATCTATTGACAGACAGTTCCTGTGTGGTGGGAGTTTCTGAGAACTTGCAAGCCCCTACTTTGATTTTCAGAGAAAACAGACACATAAAAATTGGATCAGATTTCATCTTTCTTGGGTGATTACATAGTAACAAGTAACTTCAGAATTTATTCTTGCTGGTTTTCACATCCCTTTTGCATCTAAATATTGTGGTCTAACCACGCCACATCTGAATCAAGACTGAGTAAAAAGGGGTAATGGAAGGGATGACACAGATGTGCTCCCCCCGAGAGCCTAATATTGATTTGCACTGGTCAGGTTGCTCCACGAAATGTAAAAGCAGAAGAAAGGGTCCTCCATCTTGCACCAGGAGCCCATAGGCTTCAGGAGTACTTTGTCAATTGAGATATAGCCTCTGCCTGGGGGAAAAGCTCGCTGCCCTTGATGAAGTCTCGTGTATGGAAGTAGAGAGAAGAAAAGATGACGAAACTGATGCTACAACTCCACCATGCATACAAAGTGACAAAAAGAAAAGAGCAGCACCAGGAACCCATACTTTGATATACACAGGAAAATAATGTATTTTTTAAAAAATGTTCATGGTATCTATTCCTTCCAGGAAAGGAAAGTGAAGTTGTAAAATGGAATCGTTTTCATAAAACCCTGGAGGATATACTTCGGAATAGATCCGTTCAACTAAATGGGGCTGTGCCGGCTGAAGATGCTGCCCCACACTGAAACCATATCTAGGCAACTGGCACAATACAGGTTATTCACAGTGCCTTCTTTCCTAGCAGAGTTGCATTCTGATGGACCAGGGAAAGCAATTTCCAGTCCTGTGTGATCTCTTTTTGAGAATGCTTTGTCCTCAGAAATAGTGGAAGGTTTATGGAAATTACAGTGGATGCAACCAAATAGTTAGTGCATGCACAATAAAGCAGTGATTGCAGGTACCAAGGAAAATTAGACTCTCTATAACTCATGTCACTCTTTGCAAGAGTAGGTAATTCCAACTGTTGTCCTTGACCAAATCTGTGCTGCTGAGCATTTGTCCAGCTGGCTGCTGCCTTAAACCCCAGTACTGGCTCCATTCCAACAGGGAAGTGATTTCCATAAGCATATCATTTATAAAGTGCTTTGGAATCCTTCAGGATGAAAGGTGCTATGTAAATGTCACACACTGTGTTACATTCAAGACATTAATAATATTTTTTTCTGTTACTTCACCTATCAGATAAACTGAGGATAGAGAGCATGTTATCTATTTTTGGACCAAGGCAGTTTTTTAAAAAGTGTATGCGTTGTTCACAGAGCTAAACTCCGTCATCAGGTGCTAAAGCAGCAAGTGCTTCCCGTCCCATTCAAGCATCAGGTCAGATGTGTACTTTGCATCATGTACAAGGTGAGACAACAGCTAACACACACACCCCCCCCGGAATGTGGAGTTTAGGGGGAGATTTAGTCCCCCCAGCCACTCATCTGGCTGGTACAAATGCTGCCATCAGCTGAAAGTCTTTGCCGGAGTCACAGTCTGGTTTTAAGGAAGCAGCCATGTGTTCTTTCCAGCATGTTCTATGCCCCCAGCAGCCTGCATTGCTTGTTAGGGCTCCTGCAGAGGCAGAAACCCTGAGCAGCAGCCCAGCACAGAGCCTGTCCTTCGGGAAACCTGGCCCTTGAGCTGCAGGTAATCTTACTGTAAACCTCCCCAAACTGAAAAATGAAGGATTCTAGGTGAAGAAAATCTTTCCAGGTATACAACCTTATTTATTTTTACGCAGAAGTCACTGGGTTTCTTAAAAGATGTTACAGCATTTTTTAGTATTTTAGCTGTCTGTAGGATACTCTGCAAACCTCCTTTCTGTGCTTTTGGGTTTTTTTGGGAGGGAGTTGGCTCAAATGGAGAAGTGTATAGACACAGCAGAAAAAACCCCAAACTATAATCTTGAAGCTATCCAAACCAGAAGAGTGGTTGTTTGGGGTTCATTTTAACCTCAAGAAAAGGCTGCATGGGATTTTAAGTTTGGGGTGGAAGTGCTGGTCAACTTTAATTCTCTGCAGTCTGGCTCCCTCCTCTCTAGCTGTGGTATCACTCTGCAGAACATCAAACATCAGAGGGCAATGGTGACCTGTGTTGTTTTAATCTCAGACTAAATGGTTCTTTTGTTTTGTTTTAAAAATGAGCCCTTAACTTCTGTAAGCTCCATTCTTCTCCAGAGCTTTGCAGAAATAAAATACATCAAGAAGGAGGAGGCATAATATGACAAAAGTAGTTGTTTTATTGAAAGAGAGCTTTGTGGTATTTCGCTTTTGAAATGTATTTAACACAGAGTGTAAGGATTGGCAATTTGTTTAAAGAAATGGGTAAAATATTTTAAACCACCACTTTATTTAAACTATTGTGCCTCCTTCAGTAAACATTCAGTACATGACTGAACCCTGTATGAACTTGTGCTTGTTGCTGGTTAAATAGATTCTGAGCTTAAATGAAAAGGAGCTGCTATTGAGAACAGGACAAAAAAGTTGCATGTGCATTTTTTTTTATTTGCCCACACACAAGCTCTTACCCCCCAAAATACTGTGTTCACAAGATCTTTTATTAAAACACCAGGGTTTTTTTTTTCCTAGGCCTCAAAGTACTAAACTGAAAGCAAGCTGTTAACAGAAATGAGTAATTATTGAAGCTCTAACAGGCAGCTTTCATTGAAGTTGATTACAGCAGCCATATAATCACTTTTACGGATGCTGTAATCACAGTAGCAGGGAATGCTTGACTTGGTTCTTATTGTTTTCACTCAGGGTGGAGGTAGGGGGCCTGCAAGAAACCCGTTTTACCACCTCAGTACAATTTCTGCTGTAAAGGAAATCTACACAGCACTGAATGAAGCAGAGAATCATTTATTCTTTCTTTATTAGCATTTTCTCCTCCCTCACATGAGAGTCTGTTGGAGTCAGGAAATTGCTGTTATTCAATATGCAAGCCAGAGGTTGTAATGACCATTTGGGAGGGTATGACCAACAATTACAGCCCTTAATGAATAGGAGTAATCTAGTTGAGACTAAACACTAGTAGCAACTCTGGTGCTGTCTCTGGTTAAATTAAAAGAACAGCAATGCAAAGGAAGTTAACAAGAATTAATTAGTTAGATCAAACTGAAAACCCACTCATTAGTGGTGTTATAGGCAAAGTAAAAGCCTATCTTCAGTGCAATTAGGTAGACAAATGAATTGTACAACTGACTGATTCACACCTGCTAACAGCTAAGGGCTATAGCTGATATGTATGGGATCCACTTTTTACGGTTCATGCATACTTGCATAGTTTAATGGATCTTGCATTCCTGAATTAGCCTTCATTCCTTCACATTTCATTTGTGTATTTGATCCAAACATAAAAGTGTTGCTTATAGATTCTGATGCGATGCGGCTGTCTACAAGTCGGCTTTTAGAAGGGTCCATAGAATAGTAACATCTGCTTAAACTGCACTGCCGTACAGAAGGGGTCTCAGTTTGCAGTCTTTCTTGTTAATATTTTTTAACTATTTAAGGATTCATGTATTTGACAAGCTCTTAATTGTGTTGAAAGTGGGCAGACCTGCAAAGAAAGATCATGTTATCAGTTAAGAAAATAATCCCAGGATTTAGGGGTTTGGCACTTAGAAGTGTCAAAGAGAAAAGAATTGGGAAGCAAAGGGAAAAAGCAAAAGCCTCAGACCTGTGGAGTAGCCATTAGGCAGCTGCAGGTCACACCGTTATCAGAGGATGCTGTATTTGTAGAGCAGTCTTGGGGATTCATGAAATGCAACCACAATCGCGGTGATCAGAAGAGCACAAGGAGATTTTTTTTTCCTTTCCTCATCCTGCATTTCCTTTTCCTACTCATGGCGTTAGTCCTAGGCTTAGGCAATGCCTGTGTGGGAACCAGGGAGCAGTCCCAGACTGCAGTACCAGCATACCCTCTCCTGTTCCTGCTGCCAAGTGGGTTGGGATTCAAAAGGACACAGGTTAATTTGTACACTTTCAAGGGGCAAACTGAGAAGCCGTGCAGTGTACTCTGATCCCTCTTTCTGATGATATATTCTTTATTCCAGGCTCTTATCTTGGAATTTTCTACTTTAATATTTCCCAAGGACCCACAGGTGTCTAATGCTCCGTGAGGCTGCCACAATTTCCAGTTCAACCCTATATTCAGAAGAAACCAGTTTTCTTCATTGCCATGCAGTCATGTTGTGGACTTGACTCTTTTGACCCAGTTTTGACACAGAATTTTGGTCTAAAGTGCTTTTATTTGTGAGCAGGATTGCTTAAAAGCAAAGCAGACATGGTGGGAAGTTAATCTGAACCTCAGGTTTTTTTGAACAGAGCCTCTTCTTTTTAATACGTTGTAATTTATTTTATTTATTTTTTTAACCGTCTATCTTAAGAAGAAAATTCCCATAAAGTGGGAGAGTTTGCACTGCAGAATAAATAGTGCCTCTGGCTTGGCCAGTTTCAGACCCTTGTTTTCATTTTAAAGGGGGAGGTTTGAATATAAAGTACTTGATTTAAAGATTTTTTATTAGATCTTAACAAATGACATCTCTTATTTACACACAAGAGACTGACTCCCTAAAAGCTGCCTGGATATGTAAATCTACCAGCCAGATATACACATAAAATGGATTTTTTGGACTGAAAACCCAAGTAAATGTACCTATTACAACAGAAAGACCCCTTTGAGTCCTCTAAAAGCTTTTCTGGTGTATGGCTTCAATGTATGTTTATGGCTGGTTTTTTTAAACAAATGGAGTCAAATCCAGGTTTAGCATAATTCTTTATTTGTGTATATATATATTTGTAACCCTAGCTTTCACCCAAAATTAGGGATAGATGCACTTACCCTTGTGCTAATGGGAGCTACATTGATAGAGGTCACTTGCTTTCCCGTAACTATTTCCAGAGCAGGAGCAAAAGTTGCCTCCACTAGAAAGAGGCATCTGAAGATGTCTGTGGTGAAGGAAAACATTTCCCCTGACTTTTGACTCCAGGCTCCAGCTCGTAGGAGCCAAGACTTGTCACAGGGCCGGGTCTCTGGGAAAATCTCACCTTCCAGCAGCCTTTCCAGGCTCCCCTGGAAGAGCCTAGGGCATTAAAGTCATGAGGAGCTGCAGGAAGCTGGGGGCTTCCTTCAGTGCCTTCCCTCCTCAAGTCTCCTGCAGCCAAGCCAAGCAAGGGGTTTAAGCAAATCTGTTCTAAAGTTGCATAAGAGCTTTTGAACCCAGTATGTTTCTCATGTTGGGACAAGGCTGTAGTCATTTGAAAGTGGCCAAATGGATTTTTATCAAGGTTTGTTTTTAATAAAGTTATTTCCTTGCTGACAGGCAGGTTTTAACCTTCTGGAAAGAGGGGTTTGTAATAGAAATGTTGACACAACCTCCCTCTAGGGGTGCAGTTGCATTGCTGCAATAATAGTGTGTGGGCAATACAGTAATAGGGCACTGACCCATAACTGACAAGAAGCAAGGCTCCAACTGCATTATAAAGGTCATTCTCTTATTTGTGAAAATGAAGTGGATTTTTTTTTCTCTACTCCCTGAGTTTTCTGTTCTCTCCTCCCTCTCCCACCCCCACCCCAAATCCGAACACTTTATATTTTTAATTCACTAGTGTATTGAAATTTTTAAGGATATTTTAAAAAGAACTTAAGTACAGGGATTAACCCTGGCTCTTATGCCAGCTAATCTGTGTTCAGCACAGGACACAGAACCAACCAAGAAGAAAAGCCATTTTTGTAGTTTCTAGGGGCCCACCAAAGTTAGCTAGGGTAGACTCAACGTTGCTCTAAACTGCACCCATCTGCAGTGGTGCTAATGGAGCATGCTGTGAGCCAGATGCAGATACAAAATGGCTCTCAGTCTCTTTTGTGCCCACCTGATCTCTGTTGTCATCTTCCATAGCACAGGGTAGGCCTGAAACTATGAAAACTATGAGCATAGGAACTAAAACCCATTTGAACTCAGTATTCACAGCCTTTCTCCAAAAGGGTGACCTTCAGTGATTCTCTTGCCTTGTAACCTTTTTCTTTCAAATGTTTAGGAAGGAACACTACACACAGCAGAGACCAAATGAAGAGGCTATGTGCTCTAGTCTGCCTACATGGGTACTATCAAGGTGCCTTCTAGTATCTGAGAACAGTAACCACAATAGTTGATGTCATGAGACTGATTAAAACTAACTGCCCTGCCTGTGAGGTAGAACATTAATTGAAAATGTGCAATTTGTACAATAGGCAGTAGTTAATTATCTGCTTCTTTGAACTGCTTGGTGTTTGGGATGGCTCTGCCTATGGGGACCAGAGACATGAAACAAAGGCAGTTTGAATGGGTAGTTGATACCATTTAAATGAGTATGAGCTGTTAAAAAAAAAAAAAAGCATTTAATTCTTCATGTAATTTTAGATCTAGTTTTTAGTAATACTGGTTGATGTGCAATTGCCCTATATAGGGGTTGCTGCTACTACGTTACACAAGATGGCCACCTTAATTTATGCTAAGCATCAGTATTAAAACCTGTTACTTGCTTTGTAAACAAATTCTGGTCAAATGAGCTAGGGAAAAATCATTTTCACTTAGTCCTGGTATAGGCATTTAGTCAAGATAAGCATTTCTGACTTAACCCAGTAGAGAGCAGTGGTGTGTATACACACCAGACACATTATGATAACATTAACATTTAATACATAGAGCCTTGGTTACTTTATTTGGGGGACATGAGGTTTTTTTATCCTCCCCTGTTTCATTTCGAGTACAATATGTAGTTCGCAGGCACAAACACATACACCCCAATGCATACATTTTGGAAAATGCTTTATTTATTGAAATTTGTAAAGCAATTCTTCTCTATTTTCATATATCAATGATAACCACATGATTAGTGCTGAGTAAAATGTAAAATATACAACAAACTTTGTCATCATCAGATTCCAAAGATAAAAGCACAAATATTTGACTTACACGTTTATTTACTTTCTAATTCTACGGTAATTTTTAATGTTATCTCTCTGACTGTATCTGCCTACACAACAAGTAAAATGTTCATCCATTGTTATCATTGTTAAGATCAGCACACAGTTAATCAATCACAGAAAATTGTTTTATATCATATGCAAAAGATTATTAATGCCTTATTGTGTAAAAGCTTACTAAGCTGATGTTCTCAAAACTGAAACATTTAATCACATTTGTCGTATTTTGGGGTTTTTGCTGAATGTACAAGACTGTGTAACACTAATTAAAACAGTGTGCTACAAAAAACACACTGGGAATATACTGATGAAGAAGACAGATGCACAGAGAGTGACTTCAGTGGAAATGATCTAAACAGTGATATTTTTTTTGTAAAGGAAGAAAGATCAGTCCAAAGCGGAACCTCTCTATGTAAGGTCCTGAAAATGTCTTAGCAATTTGAAGTCTATGTGGGACCCCAAACTGAACAGGAACTACTAATATACATCCAAAATCTCCTGAGATTTTGGCCCATGGCAACGCGTTTCACATGAAACAGCTGGTCTAAGGTGCTCAAATACCACAGTGATGAGTAATGTGTGAGCATGTGGGAAACTTGATGAGTCTCAGGAAATTTCTGTTATGAAGGAAATCTTGAAATGGCAACCTATGAGTGCAGTTAAATCTGCAACTGAGCTCTACTGCTTCATCCTCGAACCCACCCTTGCAAGAGGACTCTGCTCTGTCAGTCCTGTTGCTCAGCCACATGAGTGGGGCACATCAGCCACATCACACAGTCCTCACCGCCTTCATATGAAAGGTCACGCCGCTCGCCGTCTGTCGTGTTGCTCCTTGGTGTTTGGTTCCCTGGGCTGGGTGATGCTCAGTATGACAAGCCGAGCAGGGTTTGTGTTACCCATTAAGGATGATCAGAAAAAAAGCCAGAAGTTATTTTTACGGCTCCTTTGGTTGAGTTGCATACAAAGTTTTGAGGGTTTATTGGATCCTTGGATGTTTGTGTGTTTGTTTTAATCTGTAGCTGACTGATATGGGGGGACTTCGTTGCTGGTCTCTGCTCCTCGAGGTGCCTGTTTCTTCTGAGGAGTGGCTCTGAACTGCGGGTTCATGGAGGAGCAGGAGGCTGGAGCTTGCAGGGGAGCACCCTGCCAGCAGGCTCTGCAGCATGGCCAGCTTCATGTGGTGTCTTGTATGGGGTTATCGGCAGCAAAACAGCACCGGTGCTGGACAGCAAGGTCCTGCTGCCCACCCTGCATCTGCAGAGCCTTGAAAAGTTGAACTTGCAGCTGGCCTCTGTCACACAGTGAGTCCCAGGGTGGGGGTGGGCAGCAGCTGCTAGTGGGGACAGGGGAGATGGCGGGAGGTGGCTGTGTATTAAATCACCAAACGCTTCTTCCTTGCTTGAGTGGCATGATGGGCCTCAGCCTAGAGCAGAGTTCTCCCTCCTGAGCGTCACTGACCAGCAGCTCGAATCGCTCAGCCCCTTGTACATTCTGGGTGGGAAACAGTGACGGGTCTGGCAGCAGGAGCTGGGCACAGACACAAGAGGAACTGCGTTCAGGCAGCCGCCATTGCCATCATTCCTCAGCCGCTCCCCCTCGCTCCCGCTAGTGTCAGCGCTCTCTTCCTTTCCTTTTGTGCTTCCCCTCTTCACAGCATTTTGGTAACTTGGTAGCTAATTAGCAGGCTAAGGCTCTTGAACAGAAGAAATTGAATCATTGACTTTTTATTTCCACAACCATTTGAGGCCATTATGGCAGTACTGGTTCCCAGCCCTGCCCTCTCCTCCACTGCTGGTACAGGTGTTGGTGTGCTGATCAGGGGAATCGTGGCAGCTAAAAGTTTCCCAGGAAGAGAGAGTGCTTATGTTTAACGAAGTCATAGCTGCACAGGGGATGATGTAGGAATGAGAATCAGCAGCCAGCAGGTGAGTGGTGGCTTAAGAATTTGTGGAGAAGTGGCATTGCTAGCCTGCTCTGTTCAAGTATAATGTGCTGTAGGATCAGTAAACACAAAGTTACCTAGAAATAAGTAATGCCATCTGTGTATATGGAAAGGGGAACTGTGCTCAGGAAAACACTGACTCAGGAAAAGCTTAGGCACTGATCCTGACCTCCAGGTGGCCAAAGTGGCTATTCCAGTCCTTACTGTATAAACAGGGGAGCAGTGAGCAATAAGGGGTGATTTTACCTTTGTGCTCATTATTATGAGGCTACACTCGTAATCTGTGTTCAGCTTTGGTGTTCCTATTTTAGCAAGGAGGTTAAGTGCAAAAGTAACACCACAAGTTAATTAAGGACTGGACAAAATATTTTACGGTGATTGGGGCTTCAGAAAATCAGATGATCACAAAAAAAATCAGATGATCACAAAAATAAGATGATTGAGAGATAACAATATATTGTATATTGGGGGGGGGGGGGTGGGGGGGGGGGGCGGATTTCCAGGTGCTGCACTGTATAAGTTAGTAGGAGAAGGGCATAACAAGGACCAGTGGCTTCCCAGAGAAAACATGGCAGTCTAATTAGAAATAAGGCCCATACTTCTAAGGGTGAAAGTGATTAACCACTAGGAGAGGATACAACAGAAAGGATTACACTGTAACCCTGGATTTCTTTTGCAGAAAACATCCAACTCCTGGCAAGTAGTGCCATTCAAATGCAGTTAGCATTGCCCCATGCGCACCTTGATCAGAGGGTCTGACATCTGCCTCTTTCATTTACCTGTTTAGAATTTCCCAAGCTGTTGATGGAAAGCAGTGTGACACAGTGGAAGAGCACTGAAATGTGTTACTAAAAGTTCTTAAGAGTTTTACTAGTCTTAACTCCATGCAATTCTGGCAGTTAACAGCTCTAAAGGATTAGAAGGTTGCTTGCCTGTAAGGTTTCTGGTTAAAGGGGCTTTAATTTCCACAATGACACTTTGTTTCCTTGCAAGTGGGACTTAAAATTTTATCCGCATGAAAATAGGAAAATCTTACAGATAATATGGGTGACTGTCTGGAAACAAAACCTGCTGTGGAGTTACTACCCTGCAAGAAGAAGTTCCTGTTCCTTCTTTCGGCAGTTGTTAATGTGATTATTAAAACGTTACATAATAATTAGAATAGACATTGCCTGGGAAAAGTCTGGGAAAAGTCATGTAACTTCAGTATGAGAGTGGTCCTCTTTTGCATTTTGTTATGAGCATTTGACTTTGCAAATAATTTTCTAAATTTTTTTACCCCTTGGAACTGTCTGTGGGAGGTTTAGTTTGTTTTTTCTTCTCTGCTCTTCTGTTCCAAGTTGACATTTTTGCAACTCTACTCTAGTGCGGTATATTAGCCCCACTTCTCACTGCTCCAGTATGTTTTGCTTGGGATAGACATGCATATTTAATAACTAGGAGAAGGATTCTTTTTAGATGCCACAGAATTGGATTATCATCCCATTAGGCATGAGGCCTCATGTAACCAGGGACACTTGACTTTTGACCTTTGTGAGAAAGATCATTTAATTTAACCGCTCTTTGTACACAGCTGAACCAGGTGAATCTGGGAAATTCTCAACTCAGTTTTATGTTTGTTTAACAAATCAGGAAGGGCTTTTAGCTGGAACAGCTGTGATTTTCATCTCTTTTGATACTATCCTAATACATCCTGAAATCCCTGCCTAAGATTTATGTCCCGTATATGGGAAGAATTGCAAGGAGATAGACAGATAGATTAGATAGATTACACTCAACTATATGATATGCCTAGATGTTTATCAAAGCTCTGTAATGACCGTATAAACCTAGATGATAACACAGATTTGGCGATGGCTCAATCTTTAAATTTAAAATGAAAATGTCATTTGAAACCCAAATGAAAGAACACATTTAGCTACATTTTAACAGTACACAGCAGGTCTGGGGCATATGTGGGTGGTATATGAGATTTTCAAACCTCACTGTCTGTACAGCAAATGTACAGTGGGCAATCCCAGCCCACTAAGCCTGTAAAAGTATAAGCAGCATGGACAGGCACAGGCCACTCATCCAGGCATGTGAATGGCCTTTGTACTTCCTGAAATATGTCAATAATTGCCCAGTAAAGCCTACAGGTTAGCTGAAAAATCGCAAAATTTTATTAACAGCAATTATTTGAACCATTACTCAAAAGCAGCTAAGGATGTGGCTAGGTTAATTTTTAAGATCCAGATTTCCTTTGGAAGTATGGGGAGGAAAAGGGAAGAGGTAAAGTGACAAGCAAATCTACTTCTACCGTCTTGGTATGTTCACTTGAAGCTTTACTGGAAGTGCAGAGAGTTTTCTCAATGGTTTTCTCAATGTCTTAAGCACAAGCTTGTCTTTAGTAAACAAATTATACCATTGTGGACAGCAATATGGTCCAAAATCCTATATATTATTATAAAAATATGTGTAGGTCTTTGTGGAAGCAAGTACATTTCTTTGGAGTTTCCTTCGCGTATTTAAAATGTATTAAATGCATCATGTATCTCAATGGAAAACATCACATTCCTGATTTATTTACATCTATTTCCTAATGAGGAAATTGGGCTTTCCTTTCTGACTACCAGCAGTAGCTTTCTGGTAGCGTGCTGTTTCATCCAGTAAAGTATCTAGGTACATTTTCTCTGAGTTACCTAGTATATTTCATAGCTTCACTTTTACACATGCCTCTGAACATTCAGTAAATGACAAATGCAGTTCATATGGCCAATTAAATTATTTTTGCTTTTACAAAATGAGCGGGAGCCCCATATGCCAAATAATTATTTGTCCATTTTGCTTCCATCTTAGAAACTATTACAAATGTTCTGCAAGATTTTCCAAGGGAGAGCTTCCTTATTCATGGATGTGCTTTTCTTCAATAATGAACTTTCCTGTGAAGTCCTGATACTTTTACCTCAAAGTACTTGATTTCAAAGCTGGAACAAGCGGTGGAAGACATTTTATAAGTGGCTAAAAAAGGAAGTCTATCCATCTTTTCAAAATGCCTTTAGAAAACATTTACTTACAAGATTTCACATTTTTTCTATGTGAATAATCACAATGTGAATTATTTTATTTCTTTTCATTTCCATAGACTCTTCACTTCATGGTTACTTTCATTGTTACACGTTTTCATTCTGGCTTTTGAAAATCCGGCAACAAATGGGTAAAGATTTTACCATTCATCCAGCCTGTAGCCTCCAGTCCAAAGCATTATTAAATGTTGTTCAAATGTTTTCAGGTATGGTGAATTCAACTGAAATTAATCCCTAGTGAATAATTTGTCTAATGGACTAAAAGCTGGTGGCAAAGTATTATTTTGTTTCTCTGGTATGTGAATTTTGTTTGATTGATTTCCTAAATACTGAAAACTCAAATCCAGAGATTTTGGAAATAATTTGACTGACTTATAACAAATGAAACTGAGTTTCAGTCTTCTATAATATCATAGTGCTACAGGACATACTATCTTAATAGGTAAGCCAATAAAAATACTGGTTTTCTAATTGCTTTACTTTCTCTTAGTTTAAACACAAACTAAACGTTATGGCCTTGGTGCTACATTTATCTGTCCTTTGGCAAACACATGTCTGCAGGATTGTAGCATGTGTTGGTAGAGAAATATAAATCTGCCTTACAAGGGGCATGTGCTGGTCTGCATGTGTATATGTAATCTTTCTGCTGTTCTCACCAGGACCACCATGGCCTTAAGCATGAAGAAGCATGCTGTACAGAAATCTGCCCTATGTAATGGCAAGTATATAAACAAATGCAACAAACTGCTTCATTTTAGCAGTAGAAGACATATGAAAAAACTTGGCTGTGACCATTTTGTCCAGACTCTCTCTCTGAAAGTTAGCACCTATGCTTATATCAGGTTCAAGAATTACAAATGCAGCATAAACACGATACAACAAGCATAAGCTGCTAGGAGCTGCCAGCATTATTTATTCAGAACTTCTGGCTGTCCAGCCTTGGATGACCCAGCGTTATCGCACTCTGAAATTAGGAGCATTGGTTTTGAAACTTGCCTGTGCTGGATCTGAGTTTTCACAGCATGCAGTTTACACAATAATACTACTTACAGATCTTTCATTTTTCTACAGAAATTAATTGCCTGTACCACAATGATTTATAGTCAGAGTGAACATGATTATTAATTTTCCTGATGATTGTACTAGTGGGCGGTAACAAATCTACTCCTGATAGGACCAGCTTTGAAAAGCTGTGAAAACTAAAATGTCCATAAGGTAATAACAACTAATTTTTACCTTAATCAACTTACACTTTAAAAGAATTTAATATAGGGCGCTTATGCCTTGTGGGGAAACTTGTTTGAAACCTACTGTAAGGTGCTGAGTTATTTATGAGAATAATTATACATTTGTTACTTGAGTTTGTACTGGGAAATCAGGCTCTGAAATTAGACTAAAATACCATTAAAAATGAAGTCAGTGTTGTGTATGTTAGAAACTCCAGCACTGAGGTAAATAGTGTTTAACAGAGAAAAGAATAGCCGTTATCAGGAATTCTTTGACAGAGAAAAAACTAGTGGTTATTAGGGAATATTAAAGCTTGACAAACTCACCTCATATTTTCAGGCTTGTTTCTGCTTAGCCATGCCCTTGACCTAGAGCAGGATCACACCAGTGTTTCTCAGAGGTCTCTGATGGTGGGGAGAAAGAGTGCACACCCAGCTGTCCCTCTGGACTGACACCTTTCTGCATGGCATGGGCTGCCTTCCCTTTCCAGGCTGGTTCTTAGCTTTGCTGAGCTGTAGCCTTGGACAGGCCTTTAGCCTGCCTCCCTGACCCAACACCCAAGCCTGCATGCCACTGAGCCACAGGTGCAGCCTCTCTGCCTCCCCTGGGCAGGAGGGGTGAAGCAGTCTCGCTCCCCTCCAAAGAGGAACTGGCTGGATGGTCACAGAGGGACCCAGCTTAATGGGAAGGGGAGCAGCTCAGGCCTGCAGAGCAGTTGTGTACCAAGGTCAGGCATAATTTCTTATTGCCTGATGAGATGCAACCTGGTGTGGAGGCCAGCAAGGGATCCTGGTGATGCCACTTTTAGCCCTGATTTGCGCTCTGACTTTGGGAAAGTCACTCCATGTTTCTGGGCCTGAGAGTCATCTGCAGAACAGTACTTCTTCCACTTCTAAAGCACTTTGATGTAAGGGTAAAAACTGCTGCCTAAGAGACAAGTCGTAACAATATTACTTGGGCTAGATGACAGAGTTGTGAATTTTGTTTGTAGAAACTTACACAGACTATGCACATGGTCTGTTTTTCTCTTCCAATTTTGGACAAATAATCTGTGCAAAACACTATCCAGCCTATAGGGCTTTGCAAGGCCTCACAGTTGGACTACTGTTTACACAGGATTTGCAAAGTAGTTGAATATTTACCTGTTGTTCCTCTTATGGAATACAGGAATACAGAGCTTAGTTGTGCTTTGGCTTCTCTCTGGAAGAGCTTGAAGAAGAATCATAGAGCATATATGACACAGTGTGATCAAATGCCAGAAATATTTTGTTCTCTTTTTCTTCCCGTGATTAGTGGCATTATGCAGTTATGCAAATAATCTGTTATTTATATCTAGACGCATTATGCAGTTATGCAAATATTCCATAAATAATTAATATTTCCCACAGTTATTTGGGGGGAAATATTCCCCCAAAGCATGTAACATCAGCTGTTTAATATGCCGTGTGTATTGTACACACTTCTAGTTGTGTTGTACCTCGGGTACCTAGCTCAGTGAGGATCCCAAACTCCAGTGCGCAGGCCAGTAGCAGTCTTCAGATTCCAGCAGGGCTGTGGCTGATTGTGTAGAGTAGACTGTTGTCACGTCTGAGTTTAGCTCCTCTTATGCCTTCTTTCCATCTGCTTTGTTTTGGTGTAAGCAATGGCAGAAGGCACTGCAATCCTGGTGTTTGTTGCAGAGTACCAGGTAGGTGGTGAGCTCAAAGAGAATTATTCATACTAACTACTTTTAAACATCTTGCTGAACTGCAATTCGGAGCACAGCACAGGAACCTGAGAGCTAAACTGCCCATGAAGAGGAGAGACCTGGGTGCTTTCAGAGCACCTAAGTTACAAGCCTAGATCTAGAAGGGTGGAAAACATCCAGTAGTTTTTTTCTTCTGTACTAGGCTATAGCAATGCCTAACTGGAGTGGGTGGCAGGAGGCTACTGAATCATCTTCAGTCACATAGTGATGTTATGGCGACATACAGAGAAGGTTTTGAGGGATGTAGTAGTGGGAAAATAGTTGGAAGCAGAAAAGGATATGAGCCAAGCAAGCAAGGAGCTGACGCTGTCCTGCCTGATCAGCTTCTAGTATGGACCATTCAGATGATCCAGTATTTGCTTGATTTTAAGCAAATTGGAATGTTGCTGTCAAATCCCAGAAGAAATGTCTATTTCATGAAAGAAAAGAAAAAGGGAAAAGGAAAAGGAAAGAAAGTCCTTGCTGGTAACTTTGTTTGCTTTTATACTTCTAAAAGCATTTTGAAAATGGTTTCACTATGACAGAGACTCCCACCATTTCTTCCAAATCTGATTCTTCCCATTAGGAACTGGAGTATATAAGGAAACAAGTACAGAGGTAGGAAGAGTACAAAAAGTAAAAAGGAAGTAGCGATGAGATAAATAAAGAGAATACCACACGAAGGAAAAGCAATGACAGATAGAAAGGAGTCTGTGTGAAAAAGCAGAAGGGAAAGAAGAGGAATAAGAGAAGCAAAACAAATAAAGATCCCAGAAGAAAAACAGAGGTCACGACTAGTTGAGGAGAAGACTACAGTGAAGGATGGAAAAGGCATGGTCAGCAAAATAAATGAACAGGAGCCAGTGTTTTGAAACAGGGGAGTCGTGGCTGGAAAACACCCGAAGAAGGCAAAACAATGCCAAAATAGCTAGAGAGAAAAAAATGGAACAAGAACAAAAAAAAAGACGGTGGAAAATGCAACAGAATTTGCATTTTATGATGTATAATATTCTGTTAAGATTTAGTGTGATTTTGGGTGTTCATAAATGTGCCGCTTCTTATGTAGATTAGTATTGCTCAAAGTCCTGTGTCACCCGTATCAGTCTTTGGCTGCATTGCCTTTAAAAGCAGGACCGATTTCTTGGCTTAGTTAAAGTCAATGAAAGTTTTACCTTTTATGGTAAATTTATGCATCTGTCTTCCTCTTGTCCCTCCTCCTTCGCCCACTCCTTCATACTTGAGTACTGTACTAGATGAATAGGCACCATAAAGAGGACTCGTACAGCTCTCACATAAAATCCAGCTTCCCAGTGTTCACAAAAGGTTATCTATTCAGACTCTGCCTATCTCCTGCTATCTAATGCAGAGTGAACACTCTGTTTACATTTCTCATATATTTTCCAATCTGCATAAGTCGCAGTACAGATTAATAGCCCTACAAAAGTTTGACCTTCCATTCATTTTGCGTTAAGCCTTCTGTCTGAGGGAACACTTTGTATTTAATGGAGCCAAAATTCTTTTCCCATCATTTTCCAGTGAGAAAAGTGTAATCTGCATGCAACCACTTAAGCAGCTGGCTTCCCCTGTATCTCATCTATAGAACTAAAAGCAAAGATGGCATGAACCACCAAGTTTGGCCCAGACTCCTCCTAAAGTTCATTGGGATGCATGTGTTTGAGCAAATCTTGCCTGATTTATGTTTCTGTCAGAAAATCAAGATGAAAATCACCATTTATGATAAATAGAAATTAAAACAGACAAATTGTCTGACTTAGCTTTGAATGTTGGGGTTGATTCAAAACCCAAACTAATGCCATGGATGTATGAAGGGAAATGAAGCCTGTGTGAACAATAGAATACAGAATATATTGTATTTTAATTACACTCCATCCAAACCACAGCTCTGTCACCAGCCAAGAAGGAGGAGAAGGTAGAGCATGGTGTGCTCTGGTTTGCGCTTTAAAGCCAGTGTCACACAGGCAGGGAAACACTGTGTGAGTGCCCCTGTGTCATCAGGAGCCACCAGGCGTGGAGCACACCTGTCATGAATTCAAGTCCCCTCAGCACCAGTCCTTTGGGGAAGACGTCGGTGGAGGGGGTGCACAGTGGCTGCAGCAGCCTGGCTTTACACCCTGTGTAAGAGGTGTGTGTGGACAAACAGTTAAACAGCTTCCACCACCTCATTGCCAGGACTGCCACGAGGGAATGAATGGAGGGCACCAAGTACTTAGTTCCTGCAGTGCAGGATGCTGACAGCCCAGCCTGAAGGAATCTGGTTGGTTTTTAATTTTAGCTCTAGTATTTCTTGCCATGTAAACAATAGCCAGTGTTTTGAGGCGAAGAGAGTGTGAGAAGAAGCAAATCATTGTATGGGGATGATGGAAAGTTGGAGAATGTTGAGTTTAGTGGGGACTGCTAAGCACAGCTGCAGGCACTGAAAACAACATGTTCTTTCCTAGTTAGGCTTGTAGAACAAAAGGGAACTGTCTGTACACACCACTGTGGCAAAAGTCCTAACTTCTCCGTAGCCAAACATGTCTGTAATGTGCATCAGAGTCCCTGGGACATTTGAAGAAGAATTGTGTCCTGCTCTGAAAAGCCCAGCAATAAGCGGGGAGGGACAGAAAGACCTTCCAGATGTGTCTGGCTTCTCCAGAGGACAGGGGAAGAGAGCTCAGTCCTCAAGGTGTGTCTGGAGCCCAGAAGAAAGGTTCATGCTGAAGAGGGTATCAGCTCTGGGCTGCTGGCTGGGCCAGGGGTTCCCATTCTTGAGGCTAAAGTCATCTGGGCTAAAAGTAGAGGGATTTCTCTGAAGCCTATGGAAGCTATACCAAATCTACCAAGTGAGCCAGGGGTACTTTTCTAAGCTGTGCTTGTTGGTTTGTACTTTGTTATCACTAGGGATTAATTTTTCAACAACTGAATTTTGTCAGTTTGGTTTTGGTCATTTGTGGTTTGGATTTTGTTTGGTTTGGGTTCGTATGCTTTGGTGGGAAGAGTTAATGGTAATGCTGCTGAATTTTATAATTACTTAGAATATAAACGTCATACAGAATACCTACTGATTTAGTGTCATAGGGAAAGAAAAATTGGGCTGGGGAAGAGCTGAATTTATCTGGAAGTTCTATACTGTGTTTTGTGCTCATTTTCCTTTTTCTCGTACTCTTTGTTAGAGATCTGATGTCTAGAACAGCAGAGATTTCCTTGAAATGAAAATGTTTAAAGGAATCCACTAACCATTGTCCTTGTTAGTTGGAAATGAATGCTTATTGATCAGAAATATTGATCTAGCACTTTAGATTAAAACAATACTTTTGGTAGTGCAGTCAAAAGAGTTTAAAGACTAAAGTAAAAATGTAACTTCCACTGGCTACCAAGTGATCGATCGTAACTGATACTGCTGCCTTGGAACATAAGTTTACTGTGACATCTCTTATCTGCACTGAAGAGTTTGCCCTCATTGCTTTGTGCATTATGTATAAATGATTGATGTCAGCTTTAACATTTTTTAGAAACAACTTTCATGGTCTCCTGTGCATTTGCAGTACAGAAAATTACTTATATTAAAGAATTTCTCAGCCAGAATGTAGTAATTAAGAGTAAGAACAATCTTCAATAGCTCCAGCCTACATCTGCTGTTACATCCGTATAGCACAGCCTGGAAATAAACAGCCTGTGGTAGTTCTTAAGTGGATGTAATAGGCCAGATTTTCTCCTCAGTTCCACCTTTACGACCTCATTCACTTCAGCAAAGGTGGGTAGGTGTGACCAGTCACTGAACTTGCCTCATATCCCTTCTACCAGAGCAAATTCTTGCTAGTGGAAAAAAAGGTCAGAAACATTATAAACAAACTGTGAAATATGATGAAGATTGGACACAACACTTCTATTATTACTGTTACAGGAAAAGGAAAAAAAAACATTATCTGGATAACTTAAGGAGCCTGGGAGCCTGTTGCCCATCAGAATTTATTGTGGACTTGATGCAAAAGTAGACAAATGAGGTTGTTAAGCGACCCCTTAACTGGAGGCCATAAGAGTTTGTGCAGCCGTGTGTCATGCCTGCCTCTAAAAGGCAATGTGAAATGCTCTGAACTAAAAAATCCTTGTGCCTGGCTTTCAGAGCAGCAATCCTGTGGCTGTTAAGAAAAAATATGTGCCTGCTGGGACTGATAATAGCTGATCATCATCACCTATCCCACTGCAATGCTTCTCAGTACACTTTATTTTTTCAGCAAACAGAGAATGTGTATTTTGCTTTTGCATGAGACTAGATTACAAGAAATACTACACTTACATAATAGCGTAGCAATTCTTTTACTGCTAGCATATATGTCAGCTAGCGCACAATCAATGACAAATATCTATATGTCTATATAGAAAAATAAAAATATTGAAAGAATTAGTTCAGTTGCTTTTCTTTGTAAAGTAAATGCATCTTTCAATACTGGTACATCTTGCTAAGACCGGTAACGGAGACAGAGACACTCGATGTTTCTCTTTAGACATGAAAAATTAGGAGGGAAGTGTATTCAGTACATAATGAGAACCTGAATATTTTCTCTGGAATGAAAGTGGGTTTGTGCGTGAGTCTTGAGGCCCAAGGAACCCCAGGGCAAAATTAACTTAAAAATGGAGCCTCATGTTCGTCTTCAAAATTCTAAACCAAGGTATTTCTTCTCTGCCTCTGCTCCTAAGCAAAAGTCATTCTCATATACTGCTCTGTTATTTCATGAACTTTGTGATGGCCGAGAGAAGGCCCACAGAAGGTAAAGTAGTGATTCCCAAATGTCTTTACAAAAACGAACTGAATTTAGAGTACTCTGGCATTTTGCGGCAGTGGGAGCAACTCTGGGTTTCCAAGTTGTAAACAGAAGAAAAATTTAACCTACTGGGTCTGATTCTTCACCCCAGGCATTTCCCAAAGTATATCATCAGAATATCGGTATAAAAGCATGGAGAAGCAAATTCTCCAGATTTTGCAGTATTTGCAAAAGGTAAGATATGCTTACCAGTAAATACCTATCTGTTCTTTTCATTCTTGTTAAGAGTGATCTTCTCGGCTGTTCAAGCAGGACTGATGATTCATATATTTCCCCATGTTTTGATTTTCATTTTCAGCCACCATTCCAGACATTAATGTGTTAATTGTCAGGGTTGTATAAATTTTAGTAAAGCCATATTATTTTTGCATGGCAACTATTAAAAATATTTTTCCTCTTAATTTCACAAGGGATGCTGAGACTTTCAGAGTTTTTCCCTCTTGCAGAAGGGAATAATTTAGATTTTCTTCCATCCCTGTCAGAAGTTGAACAGACGAACAAAACAGATTCTTCAGAGACAATTTTACACAGAGTTACATCCATCCAATTCAATTATAAATTAAATTGACTAACGAACCATAGCTCATTATGGGAATCAATTACTCAGAACTGTCTTTGGACCAAAAATGTGGAAAATAAAAAATAATGGTCATACTTCAATATACCAGATTGTCAGTGTTTGAAAGCTCTGTTTTTCTCTAGCTTGGCATAGACCATCGCCAAAAAGAAATGATAATCATTTATTTTACTGCTTGCAGAGATGTTCCTGCTTTATGAAGACTAGTTAATTCTTGAGTTTGATCTCTTTGGGACCAGCACCTCAGGCTTTTTTGAGATGACAGGCCAACCCTGGAGTAATGTCATCACATGGGGATCTTTCAGATCAACTTATGCAAATGTGTTATTAAAAGAAGCCACATTTTAGCCTCTGGTGCAACCCAAACAATAGTAGTGGAAAATGCTATGAGGTAGCATTGGAGGCATTTTCTTAATAAAATCATTCTTGTGACATAGTTGTAGTTGGCACACCCCTCTGGAGTGTTTTTAGCTGAAATGTGTAGTAAAAGTAAATGTAATGAAGACAGAGAAACGAACCCTGTTAGTTTAAGACTGGTGTGAAACGATGATGAAGGATTATTTAAAGTCCCTAAATAAATCCTTTAGTACAGAGGAACAGAGGCACACAGAATAGCTCTTTAGTGTAGCTGATAGTATCATTTGGGTAAAATATGGTGGCCTGGGTAGTGTTAAGGGCAGCACACCCAGAAGCACATGGTGGGTCTGTACCAGCACACAAGGACAGCTCTGGCACTCCTCTGAAGCATCAGCCTGCGGAGGAGCAAGGCGAGCAGAGCTCCTCAGAGGCTTCAGTTCTCCTTCTATAGTTTCCCGTCAGCTGGTACATGGAGAAAAGCAAGTAAAGTAAATTGTTTTTTACAGTTCACGTGTCAGACCCCCCGTCGCTGAAATCTCTAACAGCTAAGCATTTGTCTTCTATAACTCAATGTATATAATTCAGCTGGATTAAAACAAAGTTTTTCACTGGTGGTTAGTTGTTACCAGACTTTGCAAATGAGATAATCCTAATCTGTGAGAAGTATGCTTGGTTATTTAAAAAGCGTTTCCAATTGGCATGTTGTATAAAATCTTGTTGCATCTTCTCCCTTCCCTTCCCTCCCGCAGGCAGGGTGGGAGGGCTGCCTCTCTCATTAGGGCTGGCTGTGCTCTCACAGAAGCAATTTTCATGAATGGGAGCAGGTCTGACGGAAGGCAGGCTGGAAATCAGGCAGCCAGTCTTATCCTGAGTTTGCTTTAGACTGAGCGGTTCAAAATAAGTCTAATAGTGAGGTTAATGACCTGTGCCTTCCTTGCCACCATTATGTCTTATAATCGATCCGAATTTTAAAAGCATAGTTCTAATATGCGTCAAATGTTGAATATTAATGAGTTGCAGAAATATTTTGCATTAGAGACGTGCTCACTAGAATACCAGTGTTATCAGACAGCCAAGACTTTTCCCCCCAGTAATTCCTTTTCCCCACCGTACCCTTTTTGCACTGATCGGCAAAGAGTTTTAGGCTGCGAGTCTGAAATGAGACTGACGCTGCAGCCCGGCGGTTCTTGGCAAACGCCTCCGCCGCTTTAATTTTAACCAATTAGAAAAGCCACTCTTCTTCAGTTCAGAACTATATTAAAAGATATCACATTCAAAGGCTGGCCATGCACGCCATTAATTAGGGGTGTCCAGCGAAGGGGCTGCCCTCAGCTGTCACCAGGGCTGCGGCGGGCGCCCCTGCCCACCTGTTGCGGGCAGAGGGGCTCGGCGGCTGCAGCAGCTCCTGCACGAGGCCTCTCGCTGGCCCATGGGGAATTTGCACTAATTAGAATTAGTTGTCCCTCCGCAGTCCGGCTCCTGACACAAATTGCATTCTGCAGCTTTTTGTTCCACTTGAGTTCACATACAAAATAGCCCGTGCCATGTTTGAAATGAAGCAAGGCAATATGAAAGGGCTTTATGTAATTGGTTAATATACTTTAACATTTTAACTAATATCTTTGGTGTTGCTTTCTCGAAAAGAAACACTTTTGCTTTCTTCTTCTTTTGCTCAGTAATTATTTATGATCGCATCATGGGTAATTTTAATACGAACTTGTTCAGGTGTCATTAAATCATTGTCGGGCTTGACTGCGTGTGTAAGGAAACAAGTGACCTTTAAAGATGATCGTTTGAAGCGGAAGCCGTGGTAATGGGGAGCTGCAGGAGCGCGCACTGCCGTGGCAGGGAGGGACCTTTCACACTTATCAAGAGAATAACTTTATTGAATCATACGACCAATAAAGAGAAACTGTTTTTTAAAAAGTGGAAAGGGCAAGTAAAGGAGGTAAAGGGAACAGTCTGTTGATGAAAATATGGAGAAAGATAGATCAACAGCAAAAGTTGGGAAGTTTCACTCATAAGTCATTGGTGGAAATGAGAAATCCTGCACGCGGTAGAGGCTGACTGTGTTAGAGCAGCTCAGCTGCCTGGTAGCACACCTGCCACCCCAGAGCCGGTGGTGACACCTCTAGGACCTGTCTGGGGAGGTGGTGCGATGGGAAACAAGCCTGTTGCCAAGCACTGGGACTGACTGAGACTGGAAGTGGGATTGGAGTGAAAAGGATGATTAACCATCCTTGAGGGAATACAAAGGAAGTCACAAGAACTGCATTAGAGAGGCAGAGAATCATGAGCAGCCCTAAAATGGTCTTGAGTGTTGCCAGATGACGAGTCAGGCATCCGCCTCTGCTACCCCCTAGGATGGAGCAAACACACAGGTTGGGCTCTCAGGGAGTCTTTGTCTTGATTTTTGGTGGTGTTTAGGTTTCAGAAGTGTAATCAAGGCCTAGAATATTCTTTGGTGTCTAATCAAAAAGGGAAGAGTAGAGCAGAAACGCCAAAGAGTTTGCAGGGCTGGTAGAATTAGAGTAGGTGAAATCCACGCAACTGCGGTCCGGTCTGGGTTGGATTCCATATCCCTTGTCTGTACATGGGTGGTTTGCACAGAAATGCTTTTCATATGTTGGGGAACTAATGGGCGTGAGGCATATTTTCAGACCGTTGATGATCCCAAATATTTTACTTCATGGATTTCTAAAAATTTTTCTTCATGTGTATTTTCCCTTGCAAAAGGATATCACAAGTGCTAGTGATGACTTTAACCCAAGTAAATTGTCAACAGCCATGATTAAATAAATAAAGTTACGTTTTTTAAGTTGCTAATTGCTGACTTGATCCTGGTCTAATTAACATCAATGGTAGAGTTCTGCTGTATAAAGGAAATAGAGTAGCTATTCATGATATATCTCTGAAATTGTAATTTTCTTCAAATGTATTCATTATTTGAATTTCATTTCCTGTCTAGTATTTATTGACATTACATTCCACATCCCATTAATGCATCTAGATTCATTTATTAAGCTGTTGCTTAGTTGTGGCGATGGTATTTTGCCAAACCCATGCATTCAAAAACCATGATTCAGAAACCCTAAAATTATGAAACGAGGCTAAATCACAAGGTTTGTATTAAGTGCATTTTGGCTCTTTTTATCTCTTTAGTGCTTGTATACAGTGTGTATACACACAGTATACACAGAATACACAGCGTGTATGTGTGTATTCAGTCATTTTTTCAAACTTTCCTCTGTAACAAGGGCTAGAAGTATCATTTATTTTTTTTAATGGCAGCTGAACTTACTATCTTGCCATGTGACTTTAGAAGCCTGCCGAGTATCACAAGCCACATCAGTATTTCAGCAAAATCAAGCTCCCTTTTGTGGTTAGTTTTCTGTCTCGTGCTCTGGTCTTTTTGTTTCTTGTTCTCAAATTAAGCAAGTACAGCCAGTATAAATAGCCCTGCATATGAATACCACATTCATTTCCATGTGGCTTTATGTAATTTTGAAATCCACCTCCTATAGATCCATGCTGCAGAAATCCATCCCTGGGATGGTAGTGTGATGAACTTTTTATTTCATTTTTGAAGATCTGCTCCGCTGTAATTTTAAACTAGGAAGAAAAGCTGGCTTTTAAGACACAGTATCTTTCTCTGTTTACTAATCCTTGTCCCACGGATATTACTCTATTGTCAATGGGTAAAAATAGATATGGTATTTGGAATTTTATGCCATTTCAGCCTGCCACCCCTTTCTAATCTCTCGTCAAGGAGATGAGACTGGGGTAGATGTCTGTGTACTGAGTAAATTACTTTTGCTACAAGCAAACTAGGAGGTTAACCAAACGCTCAGTATTGGCACCAACTGCTGACCATGTTAGTCATTACCACTTAGGAAAAAAACCGTGAGTTATACTATCACAGCAGAGGTTGCCAACTCAGTTAACTCTATCACTGCCATTCTACAAAGGGGATGTATCAGCTGAAACAGTGTAGTGGTCCAGCTTCACTCACCTCTTCCGTCAGTTCAAAATATAACCCTCACACCTTCGAAGAGCCAGCAGCAACCCAGAAGTTCATGTACAGACAAGCAACAATGACTTCTACTCCGGAGCAATCAGATGCTGCAGCCGCTGAGCATACTAGGGTCACGTGTGGTTCAGCCCCTTTGTTCCCTACTCCCTCCTTTTCCTAGGAGGAGATGCAACCCACAGCAAATACAGACCCATCTAATGCAAGCAGTTTTCCTATTAGTGCCACATGTCTTGTTTGCTCTTTGGTAAACCTTGTCCCAGCAAGAGAACCTCAGTTTTGCTTGGACAATGCACTGTATTAAAAGCTATATTAGTCCTCCCCAGAGGTTGAGCTCTGCTGGGCAGAAAGAAGGAATTGCAGTGCTGAAGCAGCTGGCTCAAAAAGTATTTTAGTTAAGAATAGAAGTTGCTAAATGAAGCACAGAGCAGATGGTCTGATTCCAGCTTTAAAAGCATATGAAGAGCTCCCACTTGAATTCCTGCATTTTCAAAGATTTCTGGCCACAACCACATCTCATTTCTAAGTCACCTGTTTGGGATATGGTAAAATTAAATCCAGTACTGAGTCTCAGAGCACCACCAAAGTGTCATGCTGTCTCTGTGTATTCTCCCTCTCCTCATCACACAATAGAGAAAGGGTGTAATTTTCAATGGGCAAAACACATTGTAGAATTTCAT
This sequence comes from Falco cherrug, assembly GCF_023634085.1. Taxonomy (NCBI): domain Eukaryota; kingdom Metazoa; phylum Chordata; class Aves; order Falconiformes; family Falconidae; genus Falco; species Falco cherrug. The sequence continues at coordinate 18,315,334 of NC_073708.1, forward strand.
GGGTCACATTTAGTCCATTTGTCCCCCATTGGCCACCTCTGGGTTAGTGACTACTATAAACCATTCTGGTTTTCTCTTCTTCCTTCTTGTCCTCTTCTTTTCCTTACTCCTCTTCTTCTTCCTTCTCCACACACACCCACTCCCCCACCCCACCACACACACACACACCCCACCCCTACGCCCCGCCCCCCCCCCCCCCCCCCCCCCATCTTATAATGTCATCTGGGTGTCCAAAGAATCCAAAGAACCTTACACAGGAGATGAAAGGAAAAGAATTTTATATTTGGTCAAAATTATATTTGGTCAAATGTGATGCTTGTTAGCTCCAGTATAGCTAATCTTCTTCGTGTGACCTTTCTAGCTTAGTTTTCAAGTAGATGGACATTTTTTTCTGAAAAGTTGTCTGTTGAAAACATGCTGCTAAAAGAAGAATAAAATCATTTGTCAAAATTGTATTAATTTGTAATTCATAACAGGCAAGAGCAATATAAGGAAATGGTTTTCTGCTACTGACACTGCTGTAAAAATAAATGTGGGGAGGATAATTATAGTAATTAACAAAATAGTTAATTAGACTTTGTCATAAGATAAGGTTTAGTTTGATTTCTGATTAGGAGTAGATCAATACCAAATATTTAACTGTATGTATCTGATTATTACTACAGGGCTAGACCAGAAGTAGTGTATCAGTATTCCAAATCATGCAAAGCAATGGGAAAATATTATCTCAACCACCAGCTGTTCTGCAGTTCCCGTCCTTGCATGTGCATCTTCACCCACATAACTCTGAAGTCTTACATCATATTCTGCTCTGCTGGACTTGGCATCCTGCTGCATCTGGGATATTTTTGATGAGGACAAGGGATGCTAAAAAGCGTGAACATCCTCATTGGAAAGTAACACTCTCAGAAAGGTTGTATCGGAAACTGTAGCAAACCTGGGCAGTACAGGCCTGTGTAATATAGAAAGAAAAAGGCCCCTGTATGACTGGATGACTAAAAATGCGATTCAGATAAGGATGAGGTGATAGGGTTTCAACCACACTTTTGTAAGTGGTCCTGAAAGTCCAGTTTTCTTTGGAGATACTTATCCCAGAGGAACATGTGTACATGCTTTTCTTCTTAGTCCTTTGCAATGTATGTTTAGCCTGAATGGAAGTTTCCAACACTGGGAAATATCCCAGGAAAAATCTGCATACACAAATTTCTTTTTCCAATTCCTATACCATCACTCAGAAATACAGCTCTAAATCCAGGCATTTGGTCTACTTTCTTATCTTTGTAGGCCAAAAAGAGGAAAAGTAAAGATGAAAAGAAAATGCTGTGATTTTGTTAGGTGACAAGAAATTGATCTAATCTATTGCTTTGCAGCAACCTCCACCCTCTTCTATCAGCCTGTCCTCTGCATTCCACAGTTCCGGACAAGAAAAGGCAGTTAGTCTTTCTCCTTGATTTTATCAATGATCATAAAGAACAGAATCTAGCAAATCATGTAATCTTTTTTATTGAGAATCAACTCTCATAGCCTAGTAATTCTGTCTGTTCCATGTCTCAGTAGAAAATAGATTGGGAAAATACAATTTCTCAAGGGCAAAATACAGACTTCTGAAAGCACCTCAGTCACTCTGGGGTCTGGATTCCATTGAAAACCAAAGATATTTATGCTCCTAATACTCTTACGTTTGGGACTTTAAATTTCTAAGTCATATGAGTGCTTTTGAAATGGATACTGTCGTAAGCCCAATTTTACTGATGCAACTCATACAGACTCTTTACCTGATTATAAATTGGTTACAGTAAATTGAATTTGAAATGTGCCATTTTTACATTTGCTGACATTCCTGGGTCCACTAATGGTTGTATGTCACTGGCATTCCAGGCAACTGCTAGGAAATAGCCTGTAAATTGCTCTGGACAGCTGGGGAAGAGTGTTGACCCTCACCATTACTTGCTCCACCCAGCTAGGTGATCTAGGTCTTGTGCAGTGCTGGGTGTGTGAGTGTAGTACAGTTAGCAGCCAGGATATAGCATGATGAAACTTCGGATAGCAAAAAGAACATTCATGTAGTCTGGGTAGAGCATCCTAGCTCAGATATATGATACAGTAGTGGACAGGTTCACTACAGTTTTGATGAAAAAAAAGAGGCAAGATTTTCCTTTACTTATTCCTCTTGTCCCCTCTTTAGATGTGTTCTACTTCCTCAAAGCACAGTTGTCTCAGAGGCCATGATCCTAAGTGTGATCCAATCTGAGGCTTAAATTGGGTCATCAAACCATCAGGCAGCTGTCAAAAGGGGTGATCCCTCCCACCTGCACCCATGCCCTCCTGCTGCCTCCCCTGCATGAGTGTGACTGCACAGCTGAAACAGATGCAGCTATCAATCCTGCTAGAAGCCAACCCAGCTCAAAGGAAAGATTTCAGTCCAGCCAGGTCAGTTCCTTCATCAGGCCAAAGCGTGGTAAGGTGAATGCTTGTGCCAGTATCACCAAGGCAGGGAGGAGGGGACATACAGCCAGGATCCTGGGGGAGGACAGGAGTGCCTCAGCTTACGGTGATTGATGGTCTCTCCCCAGCCAAGCTGCGTTCTCTTCTAGCACCCAAAGGGCTGGTAGTACATTTTCATACTTTCCCAAACTTGAAACTTGCACTTTTGGGAAAACCCGCTGTCATTACCACAAAAGTTTTGCTAATTTAATGTAGACTGAGCATATAGGTGAAGAAACGTTGTGGGTGGAAACAGATAGTGGGGATAACAGGAACAAAAATGTGTTTACATAGGCAAGATGTATGTGCACCTGGGTAGTTCTAAGTCAATTAAAATGCCTTCTTTTGAAATGAGTAGCAGAAGCATTGAATTCAGTGTGAGGTTCAACATTGACTTCAGTGGGAGATGGATCTGAGCAATTGATCCTGTGGAACAATAGGTAGTAGTCAAAGCTGGGGTTTTCTTAATGCAGTTCTGCAGCCGTAGAATTTACCACATAATCCACCAACTCCTATAAAATAGCAGGAAAAACAGGCTTTCATTTTTATGAAGTAAAATTTGGTTTGTGGTTTGCCTGATTTTTGCAGATAGACTTCCAAACCAAAAAGTCTTTCTGAATAAGTAAACAATGTGCAAGAACAATACACCCTTGTGGAGCATTATTCATGAAATCTAATAACAGCAATGGAGACCCACTCAGTGGGGGCCACAGTTTGTCAGTACGCTTAGCCTTCATTTGGAGATTTTCAGCTGCAGATATTAGGGTGAGAATCTGAAGGGTGATGCTTGCTGTCCGAGTTTGCTGGTTTGCAGATTCCCCTCCATTGTTCCTGACATCAAGGAAGAAAGTAGTGTCCATTTTCCATTCTAAAGTTCTCAGCTGCTTCCCGTGCCATACAGAGTTTCTAAAAACCCAGCATGTTGCCAGCAAGATCTCCAAACTCCATAGCTTGTGTCCACTGTAGGTATGTTAAGTTTTTTTTTAAAAAAAAAAAAAAAAAAGTGACATGTTTCTAACCAGGGATACAATGCAGTTATCCCAAAGCAATGAATGCCACAAAGCAGGATCTCTGCCCACCGCCTTTAGGCCCAACTGGCTGCAGAGCATAAGAAGCCTTAGTAACAGCACTGTGATGCTATTGCAGCATGCATCAGGGCTTAAACGGTAAACAGAGAACAAGGAGAGCTTCCTTTCCCCTTCTGTCCTCTCCCCAGATGTACAGTGTTAGGTTACTTAATTAATTTTAACAAGGGAATGACATTCCTCCTCCATTTGTGCCTTGTCTTGAAGGGATGCAATGTGCAAATATCAGTTTCAGCACACACCAAAAAGAATGCTGGGCTAGATCCTGCCAAAATGAGTAGCAAAATCTTTTCTCAGAAAGAATTGGGATTGGTCTTTGGAAAGAAGTAGCACAGTTCTGGAGAACTCTAATTAATCTATGAGGTACTCAATGTCTGCAAAGTTGTTCTTAGAAAGTAAGATCTGGGCACCTTTGCTTGGAGGTGCTATTTATATCTTTGTATGCCTCTGCATGCAACAAAAGACAGCATAAAAACATATAATTAGAGCAGCTTCTAATTGGAATGGCAGGAATTATAAGGATAACAGCCCGAGTAAAAAACACATAGGGACAAAAGCAAAGTGCTCTATAGTACACCACAAAAAGAATGTTAGTGCTGGAGTAAACTCTTATGCTGAAGTGGCTACTTAAAACTGATGGCCAAACAAAGGACAATTGAGGTGGGTAAATGAAAGGAGACCTTGCAAGCTCCAACATACCCGCCCCCCCCCCCCCCCCAAAAAAAAAAAAAAAAAATCCTCTGCAAACTGTACTGCCTTTCGGGGAGGGTGAGGGGGCTGATAAGTTTATTTGCACTTTTAAAAAGCACTGCCAATCCCAATTTATCAGTTACTGTCTTGTGGCAATTTATTCATTGTTCACCGTTAGAAGCTAGAAGTTACACAGGAAGCATGATTGGTGATAGCTTCTCTATTTCAATATGGTATAATAGAGATAACACAGTGCCCAAAAGCTCTACAGCCGCTTTTTTGTCTGCTTTGTCTCTCTTCATTACTCTATCAGAATCTTCATTTAATATAATCCAAAAAAGCAAGGTAATTGCTTCACTTATCAGTTATCATCGCACTTGCATACTTATCATGTCAAAATTATTTATGTGGACAGCCAGGTTGATCTTGCTGCATTTAGAAGCTTAAAATTTGAATAACTGTTCTGCCAGTTAGGTTATCAAAATTGCAGCATAAGCAATGAGTTTCTTCTTTCTGGATCTTCGAGAGAGAATAGGGAGCATCTCATTGCAGGACTAGTTTACCCGTGGCTGAACACCACTGCAAGAAGACTTAGAATAATTCTGTAGCCTGGCACTCTGTATGCTGAGGACAGGCTTTATTTGCTAGATGAACAGTAAATAAAAATGGCATGATATAAATAGAGACAATAGAGACATAAAGGGGCATTGTCAAGGTTGTCATAGGTCCCAAATTAAAGTGATAATTTACAGACCTGTGCAATTCTTTCTTGGTTTGTCCCTTCTTTTGAAACATGTTTCATAGCTCCTTTTCTATATCATTTTTATTTCTTTATGATTTCGGTAGATGGTAACTCACCTGTTTGAAAACCCCAGAGGCTGAAATAAAACAAAGCATGCAAGTTTGGAAAGTCATTTTAACAACTTTTTTTTTTTTAATATAAAAGAAATTTCCTTCAGCCAAGCTCTTGGACATCTTCACAAAGGGTAACAGAGAAAAGCCTGTCACAAACAGATACAAATAATATAAAAAGGAGTGTGCAAACGTTTTTTCCAACACAGCTGGTGAATTCATGGCGTTGCTGTTCTTTCAACACTTTACTTAGACAGCTAGGAATCTCTTCGTGATAGCTCCTCACAAGCCCATTGCGGACTACTAGACATTTTGACATGAATGACTTCTCTGAAAATTTGTTATTGAAAGTGGACAATTTGTTATTCACCATTTGTCATTCTCCCAATAACGACTGCCCCAAAGGTTTTGACTTTTCAGTAAGTGAGCAAACCAATCCCAGGTGGCTGAGGAGGCCGATCACCCACCCTGGAGACGAAAAATGTTCACATGGAAAAGATCCTGAGCAATCCACAGCACACTGAGTTAGTGTCTGTGCGAAAATTAGTTTGCATCTATATGAAAAAGACGGTAGGGGGAATTTAACATTAGAGAAGTCACTCTCTGTTTATAAATCTTTTGCATACAGAGAATGGCAAAGTTCGAGGAGATTTTAATTATGTTTTCTAACCTGTGTGTTCCCTGACTGGTTTTGCTGCCTCACTTCTTATGCAGCAGCAGTTGTGAGAGGTTGTGCTACTGGCAATGGCCAACCATGGCACTGTGAGAAAGGAGAGGGGCAAACAGCTTTTAGCTCTGCATCAAGCCTTGCACCACTTTCAACTGGCCTATGTGTTGCAGTTTGGACATTTATATTCTAGACAACCTGCTTGTCATATTCCTCAGTTTTTAAGAAACTGGTTGGATCTAGCAGGAGACTGCTAGCTCATGAACAAGCTCCTGAGTCACAGACAGAAAAGGCAAATACAGCTCTTTGGTGGCTATTGCTGTGATTTTTTGGCTGGGTATGAAACAATTCCCTGTCATGACTCCCTCTGGCACAATAATTACTACAGCCTCTGAGACTTAGTAAATTTTGGGTAAAAGTCACAGCAGAGAAAAGGGCAGAGTTTGAAATCCAAATAGTAATTTCTCAATAGATTGCAATACCAAAATTATGATGTGGGCTAAACAGAAATTCTGTGCCCAGCTCAGCACTTAGAATACTTTTATGGCTTGTATTTCAGGGCCTCAATGATGTTTTGACCCAGCTATTTTGTGTTTCTGGACTTCTGTGCATTCTATTTACCATACACCTTAACAGCAGGCTTCACATTCCACACTCATCTCATGTAATGATTGCTCATTCAATTAGTGGCAAACAGCAGAGAGTAATGTTTGTGATTTTTTCCCCCTAGTCTCTGTTCCCTGGTGGGTTCTAAAATATATTTTATAAGTATATTCAGGCAGTCATTATCCAGATCATGTTATGGGTTTTGTAACTTCACAATGTATTTGATTGAAACATCATAGCTCTTTCCAGGACAAAGGCTTGTAACATTACAGATGCAGGGAACAGAGAGGTCAGCAGTTGACAGCTGGTGGTTGGAGACACACAATCACAGTATTCCCCGAGTTATTACAAAAATATTTAACTGAACAATGATGGGAGAAAGTAAAAAAAACTAGTAAACATTAAAAGTAAACATAATTGTTGCAAATTTAATTAAATTCTCTGCTGTCTTTGATGTGATGGCTGATCTGTGAGTCTTTCAATTTCTTGGCTTTAATATCAGCATTTCCTCAGCCTAAACCTTTCTGAGACAGTAGCGTTTTATCTCAATTATTGCTTTTTCTCCATCAGTCTTTAAATATAATCTCATTTGCCTTTATGGATACTGTAACCCCTCTGAACAGCTTTTAACCTTTTTAAAAATCACCTTGACCTGAGGACACCCAAAGTTTTTTCTTCTTCCTCCTGATTTTTTTAATGCAATATTGAATAATAGAAATTGAACAGATGAGTGATTTCCTATCCAGAGACCTGCATGTATAGCTTAGGATACTAGAACAGAATTTTTGTTTGAATAACAATAATAATACAAAAAATTAAAATACCCCTATCTAGCTTTCTGCTAGCAAAGAACCTTCAGCTTTGACCTCCATTTCAGTGGCAGTATTGTAGCCTGTGCCACCACAATATTAGCTTTATCTTTTCAAAGGAAAAAAAAAAAAGCTTTCCTTGTACAGTAGCACATTAGCTTCAAAGAGCACTTACCTCAAGAGTCCAGCTCATCCTTCTGGTAAATTTAAGAAATACTCAGCTTAAGATTGTCTGTTTCAATCATGGATAATGTAGATAACTTTGTGTCTAAATGTTACAAAGCAAGCTTTATGCCTGGTTTGTCTTTTCTCCCCACCCTTTCAGTTTTATTTTCTCCTTTAGTATCTAACGAAGATGCAGGCTAATGGAAGAATGATACATGAATACAACTAACCCTCCTGGAATTTGATTGTAAATGTAAAAGTTGCTATTCGCTACGATTTGGTAGCTGTGTGTCTTAGACGGTGGGGGTGAAAGATGGTTCTCTCACACGCAGTACAACACCTACAGAGTCAATGGTGCACTCTGCATCAGGAACCTGGCTAAACAAGTTCAGTGCTGCACTGGCCGTAGCCACGGTTCCTACATCTGCCTGCCCCATGTCAGCTGGCATTTCCTTTACTTGCTTACATGTGGGGAAGGTATATATACTTTCTGAAGCAGCTGGCAGTGTGCACGCCAAGCAGTAACAACCTGGAAGGCTTTTTCCCAGTAAAACATGCCATCTATACTGCCAGTCTGTGATGTGTGTCAACTCAATGGTGTAAGGATTTTCTGGTACCCTCCCCTGAGCTATCGTTGCAACAAGCATCCTCTCCTTCTCTTCCTTTCTTACATACACACACAGTTTGAGCATTAAGATCCAGAAACTTGCTTTCCACTGTGATTTCAATTACCTATCCCAAGCAGTGATGCTTAAAATTGAACTGTGGTTCATGAGAGCAAAAGGCTATACCTGTGAGCACCCTAATGTGTTAAACAACCATGCCAGGTAGCATTATATGTATCCAGAAGCAGCTACTTAAAAAGACCATCTGCCAAAAGAGGTTGGTTTCCTATTTTAACTACTCATACTTGTAGTTTTAAGGGAAAACAGTGAGTTTAAGAACTTGATGATTAGGTTCAACTACATCTCCCTAGACCCAGGCAGTAGCATTATTGCTCAAAATAGAGCATGTTTTTATAAAAAGTAGGGACAGACTAGCTGCAGTGATCTTGCCCTGGATGAACACACAGAGATACATTTGTATAGCCGAGGTTTTACGTGGAAATGTCTTTATGCTGTTTGTGAATTATTTCACTTGAATTATGATTGCCTTGAATGATATCTATTTTGAGAGTGTAACATTGCAAAAGTAAACTTTAACAAAAAGGGATATTTATTCTTCAGATTTAAAATTAATTTCCTGTATTTTTCTGGGGTTTTATCCTATCTAAGTTGTAACCTTATGAGAAGAAAAATGAGAAACTATTTCTTTACACTGAGACCGATATCAGATGAAATATAAATGTAATGGTTTCTATAAATGTTAACCCACTGCAGCACTCTATCCTAGAACTAAAGATCTGCAGACTGTTTTAGGTTAAGTTACCGCTCCTCTCCATGTTAGGTAATCCTATGTCATTTAAGTAAAATAAATTGGAACTACTCAAGGAATAAAAAGAGGTGAAAGTGCAGAATCTGGTTTGGATAAAAGTTTAATTCTTCAGTTCCAAGTGACACAGCCCTTACAGGAAGCAGAGCAAACTCAGACAGGAGTGGCCAAGTAATGAAGATGGATGCATCTTGTTATCAGCAAGCCATTTACTAGGGCTTGATGTAACCTTAAACATTGCAGATAGCTCAATGGCACTTGCCACTAAGCCTCTAATTAATGAATAGCAGGCCCTAAATTAACAATGTGCATTTACAGATGAATTCTGGGCACTCATTAAACTATGTTCAAATATCAAGCAGTAACTGTTAGGTTTATTCCTTCTGGATTACTGTATACAGTGTTTGTTTGCTGGAGTTTTCACAGGAGGTTTTGTGTGCTCAACTGCTGTGAGCCCAGGTGCACTTCAGGAAAGGGTATAGTTCACTCAAGGAGGGCAAGACAGAGTAGCTGTAAACCAGGCATTGTAACACCTGTGCAGCAATTTAAGGAGGATTAGAATGATCCTCTATTCAGCCTTAACTGCAGTGGGAAAAAGGGCTTGATTGCTTGGAGCCGTTCTCAAGCCTCAGTTTTATATTACCCTCCTTTGCAATATCCACACTGGTGCCTTCCAAGGCGACCTGGAACAGTACCCAGGAGGGTTCAATGGTGGGATATTGTTTAGTAAATGACTAGTTCCTCCACAGCTCATGAGAGTATTGCTGTGGAAGTGGTCTTGCACCCAGTGTTCCAGCTCCTTGATCAAGGAGACAAAGAGATAAGGAGATCAGGATGAAATCTGCACTTTAACATGTATGCGCCAATCAGGTGTTATTGTAAAACAATAATAGTGCTAATTATTTAGAATGTCCTATTTTATGTGTTGTGCTTTAGGAGAAGCAACAGTGCAGTGTAAGCAGAGCATGTTGCCACATCTGCTAAGTCACACCTATATCAAATCAGAAGTTTAAATCACCTACTGTGCTGAACTACAATGCAAGCAAGAGAGAATGAGCCTTTCAGAAATATTGGTGTAAACTGGGATTGAGGTCAAACAGGCAAAGCTGATTTAAGCAAAGTCAGAATTGAATCCAAGGTCCCTGAAAAATTAGACAGACTGTTCTCTGTAAATGGAAAGTTAAACTATGATTTTCTGGGAACAGATCCTTTCAGACCAGTAACGTCAGTGTTCAACAGTGTGAGGTTTTCTGCATTATGAATGTTCTCATTAATGTGCCATCCAGCTACTACCACTTGATAAGTTCAGCAGTGCTATCTGTAAAAAAAAAAAAAATTGAAAAAAAAAGGGGGCTAGAGAATAAACAGTGCTTTTCTGAAAGACATGCTGCATGTCATCTTATCCCGGGACTGTTCTCCATGTCAGAAAAGTTTTAATGCAATACCAGGCTGTTGTGATGTAAAATTATTAATATGATTGGCATTCCTGTAGCATTACTTAGAAGAGAAAGATCCGCTCTGAGCAGAGCTCACTTTCAGCTGCGCCTGCAAACGTCTGGGGCTTGTGCACAGGCTGTGTAAGCAGGATCCCATGCACATTCCACATAATCCAGTGCCATGCATCCAGTTCCATTTATGGGCAAAATGAAACATAGGCTCTTCTTTCTATGGATCGTTCCCACACCAGCCTTCTCAAAGTTTAATGTAGACAAATTTAGGAAAGGGGCACTCCCATAGCTTCATGCAAGCCATTCAAAACCAACATTTTGCAGGTTTAAGATTTTTAAAAAGGCAAGCACAAACTTTTACTTAATAAAAGAGTGTTCTGTAGAAGAGATAACCAGGCTGGTGTTTTGTCACCTGGATTTTCCTTTGTGATTTGTCAATAGAAGATGGGAAAAGCAACTGTCTCATGAACCTCTTCCAGCTTCTTTTCACTATAGAGGACTAAATGCATACTATCCTGTATGTGTGTAAGGTGATGCTGTTACAGTATCTGAGAGTTGCTTGCTTTTATCTTTGGACAAAAAACTTCATTTGAATGAGAAAACTGTATTATCTCTCATGAAAAGAGAACTCTTCCTCCCTCTCTTTTTGTCACTTCCTTATAGAATTATCTCTGAAGCTTTCCCTAGCATCCTCTCTTTTTGTCTCTGCAACTATTTTGAAAAAAAAAAGAATCCATAAATCAGTAACAAGTATTCTTAGTTAGCAGTAGATAAGGTGACAGCAACTATGGTAGCTTTCCTGTGCTGTGAAATGCCAGAAAAATGCAGTGGAATTTTTTTAGTAGGATGGCTCTTTTTTGGACCATTACTGCTTGTTAATAAAAGTATGAGCATCCTGCAGTCTGAATGGAGTTTGGAAAAAATGTATAAAACTATGGTAAAAATGTTAGTATGGGTTTCTTAGAGTTCTGAATATTCATCCCTCTTATTTCTCCCGTACATGCACCACAATATTAGTTGGCAGCATTCGAACTATAGTTGTGTATTTCTAGAACTGTCCTGACTCCCCTTTTCCAGTCATAAGAGCCAAGAACTGCAGCAGGGTTTGTAGAGGCACACATTAATTTCAGTTTAGTCCTGCAAGCTACATTCCTTTCTGAACATGTTTTAACCTGACATCATGTTCTCCCTCAAACTTCTCACAAATAAAGATGTGATTCATATAAACTTCCACTCTCCCCAAGCTCTGCCAACTCTTCATTTGCTTTTGGCAGACTTTGTGGGCACCTCTAATACTAGACAGGAATGACAAACTCAGCACCTTCCATGTGCTGTGTACCACAGGCAGTGTGGCAGTGTCAGGGGACTGCAGACCACAACAAATCTCCTTTCTGAGAAGAATGTGTGCCTCAGAGATTGTGGCATAGGTTGCTTCACGAACAGCAATTACTCTGAGCAGTACAGGTGGTGCAAGGGGCTCCCAAAGCTGGCACAGTTTGTCATGGACCAGGAGAATGAATGGAGTTGGGTTTTTTTCTGGCAAAGAGCTGCCTCACCCTTCCTGCTGCCACAGACGTGGGAGGAGTGAAGGTGCTCTGTTTTGTCCATATCTGACTTCACCTGGTTTTGTTGGGCATCTACGTCCTTTGGAAAAGCATACCTATCGGTTGATTTTTATGATGTATTTATATTAATGCAATGAGCTACATGTTCTACTTTAAAGAACAATCATTTCTACCCCTGCCACTTTCCTCAGTAAAGATGAAGGAGGTTAAAGTTATTGTCAGGTTTATTCCTTGTTGTGCTTCTTAATGAGCCAGACTGTGCCATACTTTTTGGTTCAGAGCCTGGTGAATGGGCTCTTTCCATGGGATTAATGCATGATTTTCCTGTTGCCTTCCCTTTGAGTTGTCATGTGTCCCGAAGTGAAAAGCTGTCAGATCTTTCAAAAAAGCATTTATGCCTTCTTTATGGACATATAAATGCCACTAAACAAGATACAAAGCAGAGCCTGAAAGTCAGGTGTAGGTATTGAGCTGGAGTTAGTGACCAACTGTGTGAGACTGTTTTGCTTCCAAAGTCATAGTGAAGAGCCACCCAGAGGCCTAAAAACTACTTTTGCATGTTTTCAAGTATAAAGATTGCAATAAATTATGTACAAAACAAGTAAAAGAAGTAATGGAATCTGCAGAAATAAGAGATTCCAAAACTCTGGGAGGATAATATCACAGAGTGAACCAAGACAGAAAAAAACAAATGAAATCAAAACTAAAAAAAGAAGATGAAGAAAAGGGGAACAGGCTGAGTGGTAGGTGCACCTTACAGAAACTCTTCTGTCCTGGAAAGTAATATATCACTTACTGTAGCACAGCCATGGTATCCATTTATCATAAAACCAATATGGGGTATCATGCAGACCATCTGTGAGTCTTTCCAAGGGTGAAACAGACAATATAAATTGTCTCAAAGTGTCAAGGCAGCGGGACCACAACTCTTGCAATGCAGCAGAGCAGGCCCCTGGCAGCAGAACCACCCCCACCAGCAATTTTCAGGATATGCTTAATCCACTTTACTTTGTTTGAACAATGAAGTTCAAATGCCTGTAGCTAGAAGCCATCCCCACTCCAGATTAGCTACTCTGTAGAAGTTCTGGGCAGAAATTACAGTGTTTGTAGCAAACCCCGAAATGATGTGGGTAAGTGTGTAAATTAAGGTGTTTAAAATAACATTGGTCTAATATCAGAACTCTAAAGATGAGGAAGAGGTTGTCTTCTGAACTATGAGTTGGAGTGGCAATGATGTTACACCTGTTTACATCAGCTGAGAGTATAACCTAAGCTGTTTTTCATCTATTTTTCCCTTATTGAAGTTTACAGTGAACCTCAGAAGGCCACAAGTGAAACCTGCCTCCTTATATATGTTGTTTTTTCTCTATCAAACACACTCCCTGGCATGTTACAGTAGAACTGTTTTTGTATACCAGGCTCCAGGCACTGCACTTCTTTAAAACACATATAAAACATTAAAAAGGGAGACGGTTGTCCCAAGATGTTGGTAACAGGACGTAGAGGCCTCACGTCGCTGATTCTCTCCTAAAGTAGGTCAGTTTTAGGCTACAGTACTGGTCAAAATCCAGCTGAGACCAGTAGTGAGATTACAGCTGAGACGAGTAATTTATTCGTTCGTTTGGCTCAGAGAGCATGTCTCTGGGCTGATCACATTGCCTTGAATCTTTTTGCAATTCACATTTGTTTAGCCAAATCTCTTCTAAGAAATATTAATCCATCACATTATCCGATTGCTCAGCCATTACTGGCCAGGTAGCTCAGGTACAATCGATTCCATTGCCAGATTGGATAAAACCCTGCATGCATGTCTCATTTGGAAATGTGCTCTGTAGCAATTATGATTAGTACAGATGTTGCTTCTTAATTTGTGAGAGCACCATGTCAGCAAGTTTGTTTAAAACATGAAATAGTCCATATCTTTACACTGTGTTTTATGTTACATCCGATGGGTGAGGCCAAAAACATCCCAATTATCTGCCCTTGGCCCAGTAGCTGGTATAAAGGACAATAATGATTTTACTTGAATTCTCTATATACTTTTAATTGATAGCCAAAGATCAAATAGCAGCCCCCAGATACAAAAGTTGAGATAGGGAATGTGTGAAGATGCTATGAAGGATCTGCGAGTCCTCTCTGCCCTTCCTTCCCTCCCTGCAGTACACACCAGGCTCCCTCCTACACCGAAAGCAGCCTTAGCTCTGTGCCACAGCACTTTCCGATGGAGAGTCGACGAGGGCAGGCCATGGAAAGGGGAGCCAGCGTGAGCACTGGGGAGAGTCTCCTATCCCAAAACCTCTTCAACTTGTCTAATTAATCAGTCAGGCGGTATCAGATGCACATGTATATAATGTATTGCATCATGTCTTATTAATTTCAGTCCTGATTAGATCTCTAGCACACGGAGGAAAGCTATAATGTAAAGATGAAAACTCTCACCCATCTTTATTCTGGTCAGCACCTAGAATCTCACAGCTGGATACTGCAAAAGACCTAATAATCTTTTCTTTAATCTTGGCTGTATACTGAGTGTAGTCATAGGCTCCAGGCCTGTTTTTCAGACCCTTTTTCAGGACTTTGGGCTACGGAAATGGTTTTACTTGAAGCTGGCATCCAGAGTGACTGACCTGCTGCCTCTGGTGTTGGAGCCCCAGCAGAGACTGTTGGAAGCTGCCTCTGGGGCTGAAACCAAGGGCAGCACAGCAGCACACAGTTTAGCCACAGTATTCACCTGTGCACTTTTGGAGCTGGCAGGTCAGTGTAAGTGCTCATCAGCCCTACCCAGGCACAGGTTCTTTGATGTGTGGCACAGAGTGAGTTGCTAATATTCATGCCTTCAAATAGGGCCTAAGTTTGCCTAACAGTAAATGCTCAGCAGTCTATTTGACAATTCAAATGGAGTTGAAAAGCTGGTTCCCAGCTCCATTTCTTTTACTCAGACCAATAGTTCTACTGTTCTTAGAAAAGAATTGTCCTTCATCACAGGAAACCTACAAAATATTCTTATGGGTAATAGAACTGAAAAGCAGTTTTCATATACAGTTGGCATTTGTGTGCTTAATGCTGGAGGTGGCCAGTTGCTGAAAAATGATGTTGTCTGTGATGCCAACCATATGACAATTAACTCAGCAGAGGAGAGTGTGTGAATCCATTTCCAACCAGTTTTAATAATAGGGTAACAACCAAAATGCTTTCTCCAGTGGTTAAACCAATATTAAATTTGCCTAGAAACTTGTTTACGGGCTTTTCCACTGGGTTTGTCTATTGCCAGTGCCGTGAAGGACATCAATTTTCAGTAAGACAAGTGCCTCCAGCGCTGGGATTGGAAATGCCAATTGTAATTAAAACTTTTTTTTTTTTTAAGCAAATGCTTTTTGCAGTTTAATTATGGCAAGAAATGCTTCTTGTTTTGTGAACTTCCAGACTGTTGAGCTCAGCGAAACTCTGGTGTTCAGCAGGCGAGTCCTGTCCTTGCTGATGCCAGTGGTGCACTTACTACTCCAAAACACAACACTGGATATTCAGCCTTAAATAAAATCTGTACAAACTGTACTACACCCAGGTTAAATGTGCTGTAAACACTGATTATCTGCAACCCACATTTAATTCTAACCATGACTTATGTATATTTTCCCTCTTTGATATTTTTGCTGTAATCACAGTGTGAGTCACACAACCTATCAGAAGTGCAGATACAAACTGCAGTCGTTTTATATGTTTCTAAACAATGAAAACAAAAAAAGAAAAGCAATCTCACAACAGCTAAATGTTTTCTATTTTCCAAAGGCGCTTATTGGTGACATTTCTCTCTGCACTTCTGTTTCTTCAATCACATAGCAACACAGCCCTTGAAACAACTTTTTGGTACTCAATATATAATTGTTTGGAGAAACTGATTCCACTCAAATGCCACCTGTTTAAATGCTGAATGGCATTAAAAGCAAAAAGGAAGAAAGAATTGGGAGTCCAATGGAGGAAGACACTCCCATGTTTGGATGACTGAGTTTCCCTGTTCAGCTATTAGTCCCTTTTTCTTGAGTTTCAAAGCAAATGACAAGCAAGTGGGTGTAGCAGAGTTAACTTGGTATGGTGCCTGACCATTTCATAGCCTGCCCTCCTACAATCCTTCACAGGGTTCAGACTTGCTAAGACCCTGTTCTGTTCTCTGTTGAGACATGCCTGCAGCCTCCTCAGACTTTCTCAATATTGCCATTTCAGCTTTTAAACTATGCGTTTGAAAATCTGCTTCTAGCGGGGCCCAG
The DNA here is from genome assembly GCF_023634085.1 of Falco cherrug. NCBI lineage: Eukaryota > Metazoa > Chordata > Aves > Falconiformes > Falconidae > Falco > Falco cherrug. The sequence goes on from NC_073708.1 coordinate 18,331,398, forward strand.
CTGGACTTCTTTTTAGGAAGCATCAACATATTTTGAGTCAGAAAAACAATGGAGATGAGACAAACATCCAACATCCAAATACTCTCAAATTTGGAGAATATCAGCTTTTATCTGTACTCTACAGTTTGGGCTCCCCTTCCTTCAGGAAAGCATCTGCATTTTTCTGAGATGCCCTTTTTTCCAAGTTTTACCCTGTGTGCCACTCTGCTCCTTTTTTCTTCTTGTGCACAATAATTGAGACTCTCCTTGCTGTCGTTGCCTGTGCCACTTCAGTTTCTCCCAACTAGCAAATCCTAGTTCTCTCTGGTGCAAGAGCAATGAGGTGCTTATCAGCTCACCTACCAAGTGCTGCCTAGGAATGAATTCCAGATTTTTATATCTTAAGACTTTGCATCTCTCTGTAGAATTCATGTTAGAGCATGTGTAGGGTTTAACTGCTGGGCATGAAGAGGCCTGAGGAAAGACTGCCCCAGGTATTGAGTTTCTACAGCAGCATCATTCAAGGCAGAGAAGAGTTCTTGTCCAGTCAGGAAAGGCAGAGATAAGGGTTGAGCTTACTGAGCGATGGAGTTGGCTGTCATGTTTGCAAGAGCAAAGCGGAAGTGGCCAGTGCTGTACATTTCAATGCAAATCCACATTTATCAAGTTCAGGGTTATTCATCTCTACAGCCTGCCTTGGGCTGACCTCTAGAGAAAGTTCAAGGCAAGGGGAATATCATTAAGAAGGAGGAATCAGAGGTTCAAAGGAAGATGTTGAGAGACATGGAACTACATACAGTAAGAAGCAAGAGAAGGTAGAAGAGGGAATGCTAGGTTGTTATTTCTTTAATGAGCAAAAGTTCTTTTCAGGATGGTTTACTTTTCTGAGACTTACACATCTTGCAGTTGCGTTCAAGTGTGAAACAGGGAGAGCTCCTCTTTTTCCTCTTTTCTGAGCCCAGCGTATCATTCTCTGTGCTTTCTAAGCTATAAAATTAGCACTAGCAGCTAGAATACAAAAGAGCCACAAAAGAATTTGCAGTCCCAAGCCTTCTGAAGTCACTATGGCCTGTTATGGATAGTCCTTGTAACACAGCCCTGAAGGGAAGCAATATGCCTGACTAATGTTGCCAGCTTTCACTGAAAGTTTCTTACGTGCTTCCACAGCATGTATCACTAGATTGAGCATCTTGTTGAGACCACCTAGAAATCCTCTCATGCCAATGATTATTTTTATTCTATGAAATTTCTTGCAATTTCTCACCACAAGGTTTGTGGTCACCCTAAGTATGAATGGTACTGAAGTCAGTAGGATATACAGTGTGGTCACATCTCTCCTCCACACCAGCTTTGCCTATACCAAGACTGCAGGATGATTTTGCACAGGTTTTCTATCTGGAAAGGCAGAGAGAAGATATTGTCAGTCCATGGTCAATGGCTTCAGTGACAAAATCCATTCCTTCACTGCCATGGATGCGTAGGGATATCGAAAGATATTGGTCATCGTGTCTCCCCAAACAGACATTTTCTCCACTAGTTTTCTTCACTAGCGTACATCTGAAATACCGACATGAATTATACCAAGTCAAGTAATGTATAGGTTTCATTGTCATACAAAATACACGCATAAGGTTATTATGATAATAATGCCACTATATTGTGAAATATTTGCATGCCATATTCCATGTAATCTTTTCAAGTTCAGGAAGTTAACAACTTGGGCTTTTTGCTTTGCACGTTGTAACCTTTTATGTTATCATTTGGTGAGATGAGGTGAAGACACAGAGGCGCATAAATTGGAGACCTCAGATGTGTGATTATGTTATTGCTGACCCTCATCACATGTAACATTACACTGTGCAATACTGCTCACAGGAAAAAAATTACTCAGAGAGAGGAGGCGAAGTGTATCTTGTTCACTTGAGAGTAGTTTATGTTTTGATAGGTATAAATCAGGATAGTTACGCTGAAGTTAGTGTTACATCACTGAGAATTTGGTTACATCTTCCCAGTCTGCTTTGTAGGTTGAAAATGTATATAGATCCAAGTTCATTTTTTGCTGGAACACCTTATAGAGCATAAATTGTACAAAGCAGCCCTAAAGTCTTAATGACTTCAGACTTACCCTCTTCCTGCAACCACCAAAAGAAGCATGATGTGTCTTTTTGATTTCCAGCTGCCATAACAGCTCCTGAGTCAGAGCTTGACAAGTGACCTGAGCACAGCCCACCAGCCACTCTACCTTGTGGCAGGACACGGGCCAGCAGGCAGCTGGCCCAGGCTTCAGTGAGCGCAAAAGGGCTGTAAGGATGGCATTGCCCACACACAAGAGACCTTCTGGAGCCTGACATGTGCTTATTGGCCATGCCATCTGATACCATGGCAATCTGTTAACACACAAAATTGTTGTGGCTGTGGTACTGTCAGCTCAGGATATTTGGGGAAGGGGTTTTCTACCAAATTATATTTTCCAAATGCAGGGCACAGCCGTCTGTGCTGTGATTTGTCCTGAGGAGTTTGTGAGTGGTGGTACGTACCCAGCAGCACCAGCTGTAACAGAGAATGACTTTCCCGTACCCCGGTATAATTTAATTCATGAAGCAGAATTCATTCATCTGCTTTTTAAAACTAGCCAGGGAATCTGAAAGTTGATGCAGGCACACAAGCAGCAGCAGAAACAGGCCCTTTAAGGCTTTATCTTCAGAGACATGGCGTCCCAACTAACCTTCAAGAGAATGAAGATTCACGGTGCCAGTGTCTAATAACTGTATCTCACTCCATTACAGGTATTTCAAGGCCATTCTGTGTAAACAGTGTGCATTGCTTTGTGTCTTAATCTGTAAAACAACCAAATATCCCGCTTGTAGATATATGTTAAGGTTTAATGAATCTCCTGCCATAAAAGTGTTGCTCAAGACTAATGAACAAACAAATGTTTGTTTAAACCCCTTTGTGAAAGTCAAATAAGCTTTCAACAACTATTCATGTATTTATTGTCAGATGTGAGTCATCACTTAGGTGCCTGGCCCTGTGCTGTTAGCAACTGATGCCGATAGTTTCACAGCATTTCTTCACTCATTTTTCTCTCTTTCCACCCCCACTTCCAGGCACAGTCTCTAGCAAAAACCTGTCTGGAGAGTCTTGTCAGTGGCAGAACTAGCTCTCCCTTGGTGAGCTTTGGGCCATAGTGGCAGCTGATCCCCTTCCTGTCCATGAGGTGAGGGTGACATTTTGGGACCCACCGCAGCCCCATGGTCCATGCAGCAGCTGTTTGCTTCAGCACCAGCCTGGGGATCCTGCTGACAAAGTGAGTGCAGGCACAGTCGTCTCTTTTCCCTCTCCCCAGCTTTCCAGGGGAGCTAGTGGGGTGTTCAGGCTCTGTGCATATCCTTTTCCAGCCGTAGATCTGCCAGCTCTCTTCCTTTCAGCAGCTTGTCACCACTCCTTTGCCAAAAGTTAGCATCTCCTTCCAAGCTGCCAGTTAAGGTGTTTGTGTGGGCACTCCCTAACCTGTCTCAAGCACAATGAATAGGTTTACCCTGAACAATTCAAATACAGGAGCTTTTCTAACCAGCCCCATATCTGGTGCATTGGCCATTTCAACAGATGTAGCTGCAGCTGGAGGAGGATGGCAGTCTCTACCCATAGACTCAACAGCATCTGGAAAGTCCCCATAGGATTTGCATTCCTAGTACATACTGTGGACTTAGAAGGTGCAATAATAACAGGGACTTATTTTATGTGTTAATGGGTAGCATTAAAATTGTGTGTCAATGCTTGTTTTATTTTTATTCTGCTACTTTAGTAGCTGAAGGCTTTAAGGATATTTCTTGTTCTGCTGTGTCAGAGAGGTCTACCCAGGATGGAAAAAAAAATATCAATGTTTCAGGGTTGTGTAACTGTGGGATTTTTTCTTGCGTTGCTTGTTTCATTACGAGGGAGGAATTAAAAATCCCTCCTAGACAGTACTTAAAATATCAAAGTCATTGTTTAATGCCTTTAAGTCACTGTACAACTAATTCAATTGCACAGTGTAGTGCAGTTTCATGGTATGTGAAACACAGATAGTAAAGAGGAATGATTGGAAAGTTGAATAAACACAGCTTTAGTTTGCGAAGTCTGAAACTTTCTTGTGACTTCTTTTGCAATGATCCAGCACAACAACTCATCAGCAGAAGTGAGAGCAGGGACTTGTAAATCCAGAGCCCCTACCTCCTCCATGTAGGCTAAGCTAGCTGTGTTGGTGCTGGCAGGAGGCTCTTCTCCCTCCTCTGAACCAGCCACTGGAGGTAGGTCAGGTCAGCACCAGCTGTCAGCAGCTTTTGGTGAGGTAGGCAAGGGTCAAAGCTCGATAATAGCTGTAGCTTTGCAGGACTCTTCACTACAGAACGAACCTCACGGTTACAGACCAAGGCAGCAGAAGGCTTGGCCAGAAAGCACTCAGGAGGGCCATGCACAGCCAACCTGCCCCCCTTGTACATTGAAACTGGTGCTGTGTTGGGCACCCAGTAGCCTACAGGGACCAGAGGTGCTTGGTGACAGGTCAGGGATTGCAGCTCTTGTGGCACTGTCAGTGAAGAGTCATTTCATGGCCAGCCTGATACATCTGGCTTCACACCCAAACCTAAGAGGTGATGATACAGGAGATCTTCCAAATACACGAGGGGTTAGTAGGGAAAGGTACAAATCCATCTACCTGATTCATGTGAGTCCTGTTGCCACCAAAAAGGAGATTGTCCTAGATAATTACTGGATTTATCTTTTTATCAGCTTTGCAAGGTATAGCAGCAATGTTATCCCTATTTTAAAAATGACAGTCTGAGGCACAGAAAGGCTTCAGCTTTGCCTCTCCTGTCACTTTAAGGGAGGTAGTAGCTGTGTAGACCTATCTGGGTTGGCTCTTAATTAGCTAGGTGTGGTAATGTTTTGCCCACGGATTCAGTTTCTTCTGATGCAGGTTTTATGTGGGTAGAAACAACCAGACCTGGGGCCCTATCTGCTCTCTGAAAACACCCCTTAGCCTCCTCATTAGCCTCACCAAGATCACTAGAGCTATTATGCCTAAACTAGACATTCCCTGCTCCAGCCTCCTTACCCACGTTTAGATCTCCCAGTAAAGATGCATCCACACCTGGATCTGATCTAGGTGTTCACAAACATGTGAGTGCCAGAGCCCCAGACCAAGTATCCCCCACTTTACCCTTGAAGCCAAACACAAGCTGTGTGTTTTGGGCATATCTGTGGCTGGCAAACCACTCTGTGGGAGTAAAATGTACACCTGATCATGAGTTCCTGCTTTGGTTTCATTTATTCCCACATGAAAAGAAAGGCAAAGAAGTAAGTATCTTGAAGCTAGCATGGTCACCATTCAAATGTTGATGCTTAGTGTTTGCGACTGATTAGTATTGCCACTGAATCGCAGATATTTCCTGTATTAAGTGGCCCTAAACAGTGAGTGTCAACATTTTAATGACAACAGCGTTATTGTAGGTAGTGGCAGTTTGGCAAATAGAAAAGGTAGGAGTGGGATTAGTTTTTAATGAACATCCTGAACAGGCACAGATAGGAGAGGAAAAGGAGCAAAAAATGGGAAGGACAAAGAAGCACATACGTGCTCATAAAAGTTTCTGACAAGCTAAAAGCCTCAGAAACAAATTTTAGTTTAAAAATGCATTTGAAAAGTTACATACTCACTTTTGTACAGCACAACAATGGTGGAATGCTAATAACATTTAATTTCCCTTGACTTCTAACCTTCTTAACCTGCTGTGCTGCTAGAACAGCGCTGTAAATCAAAATATGCTGTATTGTATGGTGAACATGTGTATTGAGTCATTCCAGACTGCCTGGTGCTTTTTAAAAACAAAACTCACAATAGTGTTTGTGCTGTTTTTCATTTTTCATAGACCTTTCCCCTCAATCATGCTGCAACTGGTTAGGTTATGTATTAAAAATACAATATAAAAAAGGGAGGGAAGATGTAGGGGTAGACATATTACCACAGAAAGTACAGCACAGATGAATAGGCCAAAATATCCTTGACATTACTTTCCCCTTTGTTCTAAGTGTTCTTCCAATTTCAATAAAAACAAATTGGAATACTGCCTGGGGTCTACTAAATCATTAGTAAATTAAGAATCTGTTTTTAATAACATTTCACTTGTAAATAATGCATTAATTGACTAGCTTGAAAGTTAGCTTGAATGTTAGAAACTCTGGCACTAAATGCGTAGTGAAAGAAGTGTGCTGTTTGAGGAGGCTGGATGGTAAATGTAACAAATTAAATATGACAGTTGATATTTGTGAAAATGGTGATATAATTAGAGGACACCTGCAGCTGTTTTCCAACCAAAACAACAGAAATTAAACATGTATAAAGTATGTGTGTCATATTTTCTCTTGGCATATTTCTTTTGTTCTCCTTAGGGCTTTTTTGTGGGGTCTTTCTGGTTTTTTCCTACCTTTTGTCAGGTCATATGACTAACCAAGCAAGAAGTGTCTTTGTCCAATGCTACTGTTTATTAGACCTATAAGCAAACATTTTGCAGATTAAAGGCTAAGAACATGAATCCTTTTTACTAAGAGCTGGAAGTTACTAAAGCATATGACACATGCCCAAGCATATTTTAACCATGGGTGCTTGGGAATGGTCAAGAATTACACCAGGACTCTTCCTGTGTGGTTCGCACCTGCAGGTAGCTCACTGATGTATTTCTCCACCTTGGTGTTGATAGCCTTAGTGAGGATTTCTGTAAACTAAAAGGTGATGTGATGTATTAGCATTGCAAATGTGTAACTTTCCTTCTTGGCATGTGTGCTGTTGAAAGAGAATATGATGCTGCCTTAGCCATCTCACAAGGGGGTTTGAACACAAAGTTTCTAATGTTAAAGGAAAAATGTGAAGTTGTTGAACAACATAGATCCCCATGTCATGCCACTACTGGGAAATTGTGAAGCATATTGACCGAAGATGGCCAAAAATGATGAATTTTTGATCTGGAGCCAAAGATTCTGGGTATTTCAGTTCAGGGACTCTGTTCCATCTGTCCTTGCTCCATTCCAGTTGGTGTGCAAGAAAGCATCCTGCCAAAGGAGATAGGATTTGGACTTGTGAAAGCAGGAGTCTCTAGGCTGACTCTCTTCAGAGTTACAGCAGTAACAAGGCAGTGGAATTACTCTGGTATAAATAAACAGAGCCTATACGGAACAGCAAATTTTACTCCCACGTAAAGCCATGTGGCCATTTTGCCTGGTGTCAGAATTAGTGGGCATAGAATCTATGCTGATGGGCTGGGTGTGAAGCACGCTGGAGTCAGTACTGCCCCTGTTCCCATGTACTCTACCTGAGGAAGGACCTCAGGTTCTCCCAGGGTCGCTTTTGCAAGGCTTGACATAGAGTAAATTCCCCACAGTGAAAGGGAAAATGGTATCAGGGCAAGGCAAGCGGTCCTCACCGTGGGACTCCACTCTCGCTGGGGCTGCTCAATGGGAAGTTTTCTCTATGGCTGAGGCACATAGAGCAAAATTATGTGGGGAAGGTCCCACTGCACCACACAACCAGCTGTGGATACTGTAAATCTTCAGCATGCCCTTTGTCAGCTGTCAGAAACACAGGCATTCATAAACAAAAGAGAGCGGGAGATCAAAAATTCACTTTAAAATAAACAATGTAGACTTTGATTTGGAGTGTGCTAACAGGATAGATACAAGCCATTTAAATAAACATACCAGCCAATTGTGTCAACTTTGCTTTGGGGGCAGCAATACCTTTGTCACTGGGGTTTGTATCTGTCTTGATTAGGGCCACGTCAAGCAGCCATTGAGACTGACTTTAATGACAGATAGGATGTACAGTACATGACACTGGAAGCATAATATCAGGGAGACAAATTGTGCAATGGCTAAGACAAGCTTTACAGCTCTTTCAGAAATGGCAGGATTCTTCCCCGTGGATGCAAATATATACATCTTATTTGTCTTAAAGTTACGGACCTAGGTATGGCTCCTCTTGCAGGTACCTGCTGGTATGTAATAGCTTCTGTTCTCTGCCACCTCCACCCAGATCCATCAGGGGTCTGTTTCTAATGTACGGGTTCTGGGTAGCACACTTTGCATGTGCCCTTTATTTCTGTAGTGGTATATATGACAATTATGGCAGAGAAGTTGTTTGCCACCTCCAAGGACAAGCAAGCTATGAAGTTTCACAGAAAGCGCACTATGCTTTTCTTATTATAAATCACACAAGTGCACAGCTGGGCTAGTCCCACTGACTTGCAGAGCTTTTGAGATGTGTTCCTCCTTAAGTTTATTTTACAGGTGCTATTTCTTGCTCATGATGTAGATCTTATCTGACTTGATGGCAATTGGTGATGGAACGTGGTACACAGGTGGTATAGAAGAGGTGCAGCTCATGGGGGCATGCTCCAAACCTCTGCAGGCTGCTGTGTCAGCAGCCACTCTGTGTGAGGTCTTCACTGGGTATGGCTGAGGGGAGTTCTTATGCCCTTAAAATGACAATTTTGTTGGCCTTCTCCCACGCTCTTTGGGATTTTTCATGCCTCAGCAGTAGTTTTTAGGAGGCAAATGTATCCAGACCTACATTTCCCAGGTAAAAGGCATGAAGTAAAAATAAATGATCTACCAGATGTTGTACTATCTACCAGAAGAAAGGAATTGTTCAGCCTCCCATTATCTTTCACTTGAACAAGACCTTTCCCAGGTGTCATTCACAGGTATCAGAGATGATAATACACCTTTACTTTGGCTCCTTTATAAAGTATTTTGCAGATGCTGAGCTTCTGAGTGCGTAGGGGATCCATTACAAATTTTTGTTTATCACTATACCCAAACACTGTAGATACTCCATTTCCCTAAAACCCCTCTTTGATTAAATAGCATCAGCAACAGAGATGGTGACGCCAAAGGCTAATTGCTTTTTATGGTCTAAGGGGATGCATAGGTAGGTGGTCTTCAGCTTGTTGCCGGTAGGTTTGCAGCAGCAAATCAGAGAGCCAAAGGCACAGGGAGTCTGACCACCCCTGTATTTGTTTTCCAGGGACAATTGTGGTGCGCTAAATCAAGCCTCCTAAAAACGTGGCCAAGATTTGGCCTGGCAAAAAAAATGCCCCTGCCTGTGTCTGTGGAATGCTATACCAGCTTGAAGGTTGTCTTAGCTATAGAGAGCTATGGATCAAAATACAAACCTATTCATTTAAAAAAAAAACCAAACAAAAAAGAAATCAATATACCCAAACATAAGATGTGCTGGCTTAGTTAAATAAGGCGCGACTGGTATTATTTAATTAAAATCTAGAGTGCAGCTGTTAGGGAAAAATCTAGCCAGTTTCAGATAGAAAAATATGCCCTAATAATGTGTTTCAACATCATTTTGACGCTAAAAAATAAGGGTGAATGTTTTGTATGTGCATGCATACATATGCATGTGTATACATATATTTTTGTGAAAGTAAGAGAGAGGGTGAAAAGATAAATGTGCTCAAATACTTTTTCTTTATTGAAAGAAACTATAAATAAAACTAGACTTAAGCCAGTGGCCAGGAGGCTCCAAGGATGCGCAGTGTGTGCTTAGAGGCTGAGAACAAGGGGAGGTGATGCTGTGAGCTTCTTTGCCTGTGCATATGAGCCAGGGTTTTCTGTCTTTTACCACCCAGATGTACACAGTGGACATCTCACAAAAGAAAATGTCTTTGTTCACTAAGTGAGAAATCATTTCAACTATGCAATTTTTCAGTTTGCTCCAAGGTTGATAAAGATGCGTTTATTTTCTATAAAGAATAGTTATAGTTAATTGCATTGCTGCTGTTTCTAAAACTTACTGGGCTAACATCTTGCTTTACTACCTAAGGCAGAGCAATTCAGCTTTTCAGAGAAATAATTGTATATATTAGACTGGCAGAAAAAAATAGCAACTTTTGGAGGATGTTTTTGAGGAACGAGGCAATTATATAAACCAAGGAAACAAAAACGTGACACTGTGAGAAGTTTTGGTGCCATTATTATTTTTTATTTTAGTAGCTATACAGTACTGTAATTTTGAATGACACTAGAGAATAAAAAAGGCCAGACCCGTAGTATACTCTGCTACACATATCCATAGCCATACCCTGCTACACATAGTATCTAACTGATGACGGTCTGGGAGAACAAAGTGAGGCTGCTTTTCTCCTCTTCCCATCCTAGGGTTGGCAATCCAGGATTCTGAAGCTGTGTCTTGTCCTCTCCTTGCTATATTGCCTTTGCAGGGACAAGAGATTTTTTTAGTGAGATTTTTTAGCAAGATTTCACAACCCAAAGAGTCCTCAGGGCAACAGACCTGTTTTTTCTTCAGCTCTTCTCCTGAGCAGTGCAAAGCTGCCAGAGAGAGGGAGCCGAGGATCAGGCCTCGTGGTAGCTGTCACAAGGAGCTTGCAGCATGCAAAGGATGGACATAGGAAAGGAGGAAAACAAGCAAAAGGAGAAGCAGGGAAAGGAGGTTAAGGGCTAACAAAACTTAAGATCATTTTATTCATTACATCTCCAGTTAGAAAAGTACCACCTATTTGTAATGAAAAAGTGGTTAGATCATATTTTGATAACATGACTCTTTTATTTTTGTTCACGAAATAATTGACATTTGTGGAATTTTACCCTCCTTGTAACATTTGTCCAGAACAGGTGTAGGTTTTCTAAGATTTTCTTCTTCCTCTCTTATTTCATGGTCTTTGTGTAGCATTTATTTGGTCATTAAAAGCAAACACGTCACCTTTTCCTAGTTCACCTTTCGCCTACAAGTGAAATTCTTGTCATGTTGGAATAGATTTCACTTGCTGAGAGAAGTGGTGGGTCCTCTGCTTTCCCTGTGTCTACACTCCCCAGTTAGGAGCTTTGGGTAGCAGTCCTTGGGCAGAAATCACTGGCCTTTCCTTGCCCAACTTGCTCTGAAAGAATATGCAGGATCACTTGTCTAGCCAGCATGCCAAAAGTGGAAATGAAGGCAAAATGGACTTTCACGGAGGATCTGAAGGGAAGGTGGGGGGGAAATATTTGAAGCAGAGAAGGGTAGCTCTCTAGTTATATGGACTCAAGTCTGAAAGTCACAAAGATGAGAGGGAAAATAAAACAAGCCACGAAGTCTGTTTTTTTCAGGGGCTCTGGTCCATACAAAACAGCAGTGCTGCATGGAGGAGATAAATACCAGAGGGGAGAGAGGGAACTGGAGGACAAGACAGGGGAGGGAGAAGGGCCAGGTTGGTGCTAAATGGGAGCAGGGTGTGGGAGCCCACAGGGGGAGGGAGCTAGCCAAACGACTGCCAAGTGGGCATAGCAGAGTGCAGGCGAAGAAAAACTCACCCTCCAAACTCTTCCACAGTTGTGTTGGCTTTGCTACTTTCATCTGTAAGAGCTGGAAAAAGAAGTGTTTCAGCTGCCGTTCTGCCCTGCCTGACCATGTGCCCTCAGCGATCTCAGACCACAAGGGATCAATGTGTTGCTCAGAGCCCTTGCACTGTGCATGGGAGGTTGCCACCAGGAGCTCCTTGGGCTCTGAGTAACATCCCTAATCCATGCTTTCTGGTCCTCCCGGGCACAGGGGACTGAGTTGAAGAGCCTGAGTGCTGAATATGTTTGCTCTGGGCAATTTAAATTAGAATGTTGTGTGTTATTTAAGGCATGTTTTTGTATTTTATCTGCTGCCTGCATCTCAGATGCTGAAATACTCACACAGCTCTTCATTCTTTGGGGAGCAAGACCTGGGTTTTCCCCGGTGGCACAGTGATAGCTTCTGATCCGCCAGCCTCCCGCTGTCCACTGTCGTTGCAGCTCACAGTCACCAAGTGGCCCGAGGAATAGCTGGCACTCAAGGACCCCCCCCTCCAGTGCCCATAACTCTGAAACTACATGACATCTTAACCTTTATGAAATTTCTTCAAGACAGCATTTAAAAACACCCAAATCTTTCCTGACCTTTACATTTTAGTAGAGGGGTTTTTGTTTTGTTATTTTTTTAAATTGATGTTCCTTTATGTTTTTCTTTAGCTGTGGCATTTTTAAACTAGTTCAAGAGGAACTTTGCTTTGCCCTTCCCATCCTGGTTGAGCCCAATCATTAATCATAAAGGGAAAGCACTCCAGACTGAAACCTAACTTCATAATGTTTTTGTGTTTGTGACATTTTATCTCTCTAAGCCAGTGGGAAGTTCTTATCCTTTTAATTTATAATCTGTTAGGTTTCAATTTGACTCTAGATGCTGACTTCTTTTGTAGGCTCCCATCCCCATCCTCACCCCCGTTTCACCACGCTGTGGCTTGGTGATTGCATATCGGGTATACCGATCACTCTGAGAACCTCCCAAGGGGATCAGTGATTGCTGCCCTGGATCATCAGGAAGCTGACTCCTTTTCATATGTGGGAAATCAAGGTATCTTCAACAGAAAAGCCGATGGTGCAATTTGACAGTAACACACTGCCTAAATCTAGAATTAATCTGTTGAGTACTTCAGCAAAGCTGACTTAGTGTAAAGCTAACACAAGAGAGGAATCTGTCCTGGCATCTTTATACAAAACTGTGAATATTTGCAAAGAAAAACTGGAAACTTGAAAGGAAGCATTCTAGTTTTTTCTACAGCACTTGCTCTTTTTAATGTAAATAGAAACAGTGTATCCTGCAGTGCACAGCGTTCTGCTGTAAGACCTCGCTTTTTACAAAGGGAAAGCTTTCCACATTCATATATCTTTATCTAGTATAATCTCATAAAATCTTCCATGATATCAGGCAATTATAACATTCAAGTCTCAGAGTCTAAATACTCTCTAGTGGTGCTATTGGATTTGTTTATATAGTATGGTTGTGTTGCAAGTAGAGTACAACACTGCCACAGCTTTGTAGGCACAAAGATGAGTTCTGCTAAGCCTGTGTAAGTCTCTGCTCTTTAGCCCAAAAAACTGAAGGTCAGTTCAAAGCTGCTTGTTGAGGGAAACTAATCCTGCAAACAGTACATTCGCTGGCCATTATTTCCGAATCCAAACTATCTTATAGTCATGAAATGGAAAGTTTATGGGGAAAACAAATGCTGCATTTATTACTGTGATGCAACATTCATAAAATATATTTCATTGGGGGGGAGTTTACACAGGGGGTAATGAGATTTTTCCTTTATACATTATTTATAACTGCTTAATCCAGGTGCTGTAGGTTATTTTTTTATCCCTCAGTTTCACAGCTACAAAACACTTCAGTATTTCTAATTTATTTCTGCTTACAATACAGATGTTCTCAATTGTGTCTCTAACTACATTTCAACTGTTATGATCACTTTTATTTGTTTGTGTCACTGTACACTTAGAGGTTGAATGTGCGGTACACAATAGTCAGGTTCCAAGCAGCCTGTAAAAAGCCTCTGGTGATTTAGTTACCAACAAATTAAACTATGCCTAACAGTAATATCTTTATCATTAGTGGTTTTAATCTTCAGATGATTTCCCTGCAGTTTACGTTGCTCTGTGCATGGGCTCTTATATCTTCACATAAAGGTTTCATCCTTTTAAACAGCATTTTTCAAGATGACCATTTGGAAACAACATTTGGAGGAACATTTGGGTTGCATCCTCTAACTAAATTTCCAAGCTGTTGGTAACGGACTAAAGAAAATGTGGTCTGCGCTGAATACTAAAGAGCTGCAAATGTAAGAGCCTTGAAGGTTATGTGTAAATATTGACATTTTTATTTTATTTAGCATACAAAAATGAACTTGCAATGTTGCTTATCTGATCATACAGCAATGACCGCATCTGCATCATCTGAGATCTATTCCTCACACTTCTGACTTTCATAGATGTTCCAGAATTTTCCCATTGAGGATGTAATTGATGTCCCTGATTAGGCAACAGATATCAGGGGACTGAGTGTCCATCTAGGAACATGTCAACCAAGAGGCAACAAATGGAAACAGAGAAAAAAAATCCTTTCATCTTCAAAGGCCTTGTTATATGTGCAGATATGGTTCCCAATAAAACCATTAAGGTCCTTTCCTGAGATGTGTAATGGGACTTTAGGGCATTCAGCATCCAGCAAAACAAGGTCTTTGGTTCATCCTAGAGGAAGCACAGAAAAATAACTCTAACATTACATATACCCCAGCTGTTCTTTGCACTTAGACATACTGCCCCATCCCCTTGAGTGTAAGTCTGTTGTCATTTCTTTTTTGACCAGAGGTTTCTGTGGAAACCTTGAGGTCTGCATATTTGCATGCTTTTTTCCTAGAACACTGAAAAAGACTCTGATATGGAGATAATAAAGCTTGCAGTTCTTCAGGACTGTTGTTTATACTAAATACATTTATATGTTAAGTACTAAGATGGTCACTGCATAGTTTGTAATTCCAAGGCATGAAACATGAGGGCCCCACAGCATTCCCCTTAAATCTAATCAGAAAACCGTGAGATCTTGGCTGTTCCCACTATAGATCTGGGTAACTGGTTCATGAATGGCACTACAGTCACCGAACATCCCCAGTAATGATTTGAGAACACATCAATTCTCTCCCTGGGTAGCCTAACCTGAACATCAACACTATCAGTAATTTTTCTAAAGTATCTGCTTCCCCTTTTTAATACTCCTAGTTCCTGCATGAAACCCTGGCATGCTGTTTGCATCAGCTGGCTGCCTCTTGTACTCCTCTGGGGGTGTCTCAAAGATTTTTTTTATTTTTTTTTATTTCCACATGTGAGAGAAGGATTTAATAAACTGCAGAATCATAAATTTCATTGAGAGGGAGGGAGGAGGAACAGTAACTTCTTTGTGCTACATGGAGACTGTGTAATTTACATAAATATTGTGTGTCGCTTTAGCAGATAGCGTAATTAAGAAGTGACCGGCATGGCTCTTGTTTGGTCATCCTCCTTTTTATTGTATAAACTTCATTTAATATAGTTGTCCATTTATGTATTTGTCAAAGAGTTTCTGACTCTCCCAGTCCCCTGTTTTTGTTGGACACAGCAGTGAGCCTTACCAAGAGGTGCAGTGCTCTGCCTACAGAGCTACTTTGCCCAGATTAGAGAATATGTCCCTGATTCACTTTTCTTGAGGAAAGCCAGGCATCAACGTACTCAGGCCAGCATGCTTTTGGCAGCTCATGCGAAGTATGGAGAACACATGTAATTTGTCCTTTTTAATTTATTCTTCTCTGCCCTGCAATAGAGTAAGCAGCCTTATCCTGTATTAGTCAAAGCTTCTGAGAAGGCTCCCTCTGTGCTTCCAGAATAGTCCTGTAGTGACAGTGTAGCACTGGGGAAATAAAAGACAAGAGACATATGAAAATGATGAAGTCTGCTTCTGAAAGTGATGAACCCATTTCCCTCGCCAGCACGACATCACTAAGGGCGCTCTTGTGGTGGCTGGTGGATACATGTGTCTATATCCAGCTCATGGCTCCTAGCTGGGCTCGTGGAAAGGCTGTATTGCAGAACTGACAGGGCCATGTCCCATGCCAGCCAGCCAAGGGACAGTGGTAGATTATTAACCTTGATGATCATCTAGTCAAATGGACTGAGAAAATTAATTCCCCCAGCTTCTCCATTGGGGGTGGGGGGAAGTGGAGAGTGGAAAATTCTGCAAGGACTAAGGAAAAGCAAGGACAAGGAGTAATAAAGACTCAAGCTTTTGGAAGAATCAGCAGCTTTGGGCAGGAGAGAGGATCAGGATAGAATGCTTTATAGCAGAAAGGTTCCACTTAATGGTGGGACTAAGGTCAAAGAAAGCTGATGTGATGGGAGGGAGGCTCAACAATTAAGAGGAGAGCTCTGAATTGCAGGCAAAAATGGATGGACATCTTAGCGGAACATGATGTTACCCAAAATGTTGCTGTGAATTTGGAAAATGAGTGTAGAATTTATTGGGTTTGCATTGACCTGTGTGTCTCTGTGCTGTCTAAGAGTAATTCTGTTTGGGGGGCTGAGTGCAGCTAAGCTGCATACTATCATATTGCAGAAGAGATAACAAGCAAAGATCCTCCACCCAGTAAATATGCCAGAAGGGCCTGAAGCAGAAACAGTGCTGCTGCCTACCTATATCTAATAGAAGCTTAAAAAGTCACTTGATTTACTGTGACCTCCTTTTGGGGCTCGCATTTCAAGAAATACAGTCCAGCTGGAAAAGAGAGCAAAAAGAATAATAAGAAATCTAAAAAAAAATTTGTCTATGGGGAAAAATTGAATGATCCGGGGTTGTCTAACCTAAACAGGAGAAGATAATGTAGGTTTTCAACTACATGAGGAAACACTGCTCCAAAGGAAAAGAATAGTCTTTTCTCATGTTCCTGGGGAAAAGTGAGTACCAATAGGCTTCAATTTCAGTAAGAAGGATGTCAGCTGATCCTTAAGGAATACTCGGTATTCTGTTAGGAATCTGGTGGCATACCTGCAGTAGATCAGGAAGGGGTAAAGTCTTTATCACAGTATCTTTATGAATAGGCTAGACAACATCTGAAAGTAATGACAGAGACGTAGTAGGGCCTGCATTGACCTTGTGAGCCTGGGCAACTGAAACCCAATGAGCACCTAGTGAGTCAAGTCTAGGAAGAGACAGACAGATTTGCATCACTTTGGTAGCCCAATGAGGTAGGAGGCGGTAAATCCCTTGTGCATTTTGACAGTGGGGATCTCCCTCAACTTTGAAAGCAGATTTTTGTCAACTCAAAACACTTCTCCCTTGCCAAACCCATACACTACCTTCATCTTATCTAAAGAAAGCCTCAGCCAACTGGCTTTCATCCATGTCTTATCTCTGCCAGACACAAGGAAGCTGTAACATATGGCTTCAATGAAAAGGAGACATAGAGCTTGGTGTCATCAGGATATTGATGACATTGTAGCCTATGCCATTTCACAATATCCTCTAGCAGTTTCATATGGGTTTTGAATAAGAAGGGTAGCAGAAGTGAACCCTTTGGTACTTTTAAGCTGAGAGGCCTGGGAGAGAAAAAAACATTTATCGGTGCTTCTGGGATCTTCTTGACAAAGATTGTCAGAACACTTCAAAGACTTTCTTCTTTCTTGTCAGCCATTTTGCCACAGCAGCAATGTGTAATAGCAAACAGGAAGCAGACATCATGTCTGGACTTTGGTCTGACTCAGATGCAGTGTCAATGCACAGGGAGATTTAGCTGTATTAAGTTAAAATAACATAGTAAAGAATGTATGTGTATGTATGTGGGTCTGTATGAAGTCCTGTAACCATATCATGACAGAAATTGCCCAGCTTTCCTGTAAAATTGCTAATGACACTAATCAGAATGTATTAACTAGACTATTAACAGGAAGAATAAATTTATCTGTAGTTTAGGAATTTTAGTCCTGAGAGCTGTAGAGTGAGACCGTTCTATGCAGCTGATCATCTGCAGAAGTCTTACAATGAGACCTGCCCTAATAGATCAAGGGGACAAACAAGTAATCACTTAGTTGCTTTAATCAACCAGTGAAAGTAACAGGTGAAGTGATGTGACCCCTATGTGAAAAAGGAGCGTAGAACCCATTGATAAAGATGCAGAATGGGGAAAGAAGATATAAAACCTCACTTCAGTAGTAACAATTACTCTGTAGGCAGACGTGTCTTTCCCCCCAGGCTTACATCCATCTGGAGCTCTAACCTGCACTGTGCCAAACAAGATTTAGCTCAAATGCCCAGCCATTTATTTGGAGTGTATCATTGGTATATGGATTTGCTAATAGCAATTTATATGATATCTAGTCTTGAAAAGTCTTTGCTTCTTATTTAAAAAACATACCATTGTATTGTTCAGGTTTCATATTCTTTCTTTTCTGCACTCAGTGATGAGAAAACCTCACTGAAATGACTATATATGCCTGTCACATGGCTCAGCTGTAATAATAGAAGTAAAGCAAGTACTCCAGAATCTGGTTAGCTCACCTTCCTCAGCTATTTCAACATAACCAGAGGGAAGGTGTCCTGGAGGCCCCAGATGCACTACTGGAAGATTTCTCGAAATGTAACCCTATTAGTAATGCCATCTGACCTTTCTCCCTTCCCTGCTGTGATATTTGGTGGACAAGGCATAAACCATTCCAGTGAAATGTTCAGGCCTGAAAAATGGTGTATTTTGCACCAAAACTGTGGGAACTGACAGGTGCCTAAGCAGAGGAGGAGCTGGGTGAGTGAGGTGATGAAGTTGCCCCACCACTACCATCCCAACAATATTACAGACAGAAAGAGGGTTCTGCATACAGGAATTGCTGTAAGGTAGGAGTAAAGCAAATTAGTGAAATCCATCTTGTTTTCTTATAACACAAATGCCAGCTGAACTGGAGTGATGCTGTGCAGTAGATTGCAATGAAAACATGCAGCTTGTGATAAGCTGACAGGAGCTGCACTAGGCATAAATAGCTTAGAAACATCAGTATGTAAAGGCAAAATTTTTGCTTTTGTGTTTTAAGAAGACATATTTGCCTATGCTTTGCTTTTCAGAATATAACATGTTATGTTAATGTGAGCAATTATATTTATAACACCTCACACTTCCCGTGTGTCATTTTTCTGTCATGTATGTATGTTCTCATTTTTTTGAGCTATGGACCTGTTATAATTATTGTTAGAACTTTGTGACTGAGATTAGACTTTCTCAGCATGACTGTTTTCTCAAGAAGTCCTGGCTACAGTGGAGTGACTGAGCTGACATTTGCACAGATGGGCAGATGGTGCCTGGGCCATGTCTGGTTGCAGTGCAAACCTGAAGATCCTAGTTGAGGAAGCTGAGCCACTATGTTTTGCCCTGTTTATAAGAAAGCTGCTTCTCAACAAATGTAGCCTGTGTTATCCTTTCTGCTAGATGTAATGGAAAGAAATGGTTAGCCATAGGAAAACATGCCCACAGCTAAAACATATATTTTGGCCAAAGGCCAAAATGATTTATATGAGATATCTGTGTGTGTTTCTTCCATACCAACTAAAACCATTTAAACTTCTTGGGAAACGTTAAAGAGGGCAAACATCCACAAGTCTGACTGACTGTGGGAGGTTATAAAATGTATCACAATTGATAAATTGCGCTTGAAAACCATGCAGTATGAGAACAAATGCTGAAATGGTGTAACTGGCAAATCATCTTCTAGAGATGGAATCTGAATTTTGATTTCTCCTTAGAGTCAATTTTAAATATGGAATAGTTCCCTCACTTTCAAGACAGAGATTTTGCATTAAGGCTACCTCTGAGAGTCAGTAGATGTTGTTGGGTGCATTGAGAAAC
Source organism: Falco cherrug (assembly GCF_023634085.1). Classification (NCBI taxonomy): domain Eukaryota; kingdom Metazoa; phylum Chordata; class Aves; order Falconiformes; family Falconidae; genus Falco; species Falco cherrug. Next base: position 18,350,630 of record NC_073708.1, read on the forward strand.
ACAATTCTTCAGAGAGAAGGAAAGGGATAGTAGGCATGGCATGTTTTGGAGGACTTGGGACAGGTTGATTCAGTGAAATCCAATTGTTTTCTAATTCCAATTCTGAGAATGAATCACAGAATTTTCTACAGGTAACTGGCTAATGTCCACTAACTGCTGAGAAGAGCTTTATGTCCTACTTTGTGATTGACAGCTAACTAGAGTAGTTTTCAGATGGGCGAGCTGTCATGTCTGGCCTGCTGCATCTAGGTGCCAGGACCCTTGGCATACTCTGCAGCTCTGCTACTGACTTCCTGCTATGGACTTTGTGTTTAACTTCCATTATTTCACCTTAACCCATTTAGGGAAAACTCATCAATGTAACACTGTTTTAGAAGTGGCTTTTCATGAATACAGCTAATGGAATTTATGCAAGTAAAATGCTACTCCAGAAGTCCTCTGATAAGCCATACAGACTAGAAAATTACTGATTTAGGACATAAGTAGGTAAGATGGCAAATTTCATCATGTTCGAAACTGTTTTATGCATATACCACTTTTTTATCTTCAGCCCAGAGCATTACAGAAGCTTTCAGCAAATACAGCCCTCTGCTTTAAGCACCAGCATTGTAACAGTTTTTACATTCTTGCTCTGCTATGCAGTCATGTAGTCCTGGAAGAGCTCCATGGACTTCAAGGGTCAAGGCAATACTGCAGTTACATAGAATTAGAATTCTTTTTCTTTAGCAAAAAGATTTAGTAATGTAGCAAAACCAATGGACCAAGGCCAGCTGTGGCATGAACAGTGATTTTACTTCTCAAGCCAAATTCTTAAATGGTGCCAATGAACCTGCTGTGTTCTAAAAAACCCTTTTTTGATCTCCTTTGTGTCAATAGCTTAGACAAAAGGATTGGAGTGGCAGCAATAAAAAGAACTATTAAAGATCTTATATGTGGCACAAGTTATTTTACTTCTTGTTAACTCTTTTTCCTGCTTCATGCCCATTTCTGCATCTACTTGTATGGGAGCTGAACATAGCCAAAGACTGACTGTACTTACATCAAGATACATATGTAAAAAGGCATTTGAATCAATCACTACTTTGCCTATAGATTTCAGAAGTTTAGATCTCCAGCTAGGGCAGGTGTAAACTTCTTAGAGGTATAAAGGTAGCTGAAGCATGTGGGTCCAATGAGTTGGGTGTAGCAGCTGGGAGCAGAGCACTGAGATAAACAGGCATGTGCTGGTTCTTGTGATTAGGTCAGAAAAGTTTTCTGTGTTGCCTGTTCTGTAGAGACATATCTTGGAATCAAGGAATGATTGTCCAATTCTTCCAACACACGCTTCTATAATGAAACACCTAAGAGGTAGGATTGCTGTGCGTGCGACCGGGCTTTCTCATTCTGTGACTTTCTGGGATCAGCAAGTATCTGTATGATGCCTGGGGAACAAATTCTCCCCTGCTGCAGCTCCACTGTTACAGGTTGCTGTTGTTCAGGACTGCAGAGGAGTCCCATTTCTTTCTGGTTCTGGAAGCAACAACTAGGAGCTGCCCTGAGCCTCATGCTGTCACGTCACTGCACTGGTGTGTGCTAAGAGGTAAAGGAAGCAACATGGAGGGCATCTGGAAAGAGGGGGGACAGGAGGAACTCGATTTGGCAGGTGTTGGAGCACAGCAGGTTTGCAGCAGTTCATTCTGGAAGCAATTGTCTGCTAAATAGTGATGCTTTAACTGCAATGGAATATCTCCAGCTTCAGTAATATTTATTATTGTAAAGACAAAAGTGTACAACACTTACAGGAGCACAGTGGTGCGGTTACCCAAGATTCGCTGTTCATTAACCATTCAGACACTGGGTGATTTTAGAAGACCTGGGCTTTTAAGTGATTTTTCCTAATTCTTGTAATTCTCAAACGTGCTTGTTTTAATTGCCATGAAGCTAAACTGCAAGAAGAGTAGTGTTTCCTGGTTTGTGCATAGGCTGCCTCCATCACATCAGTGCATAATCAAAGAAAATGTAATTACAGCTCTGTGAATTTGAGGACCAGTTCTGCAGTCTGGTCTGTGCATGCACTACTCACACAAATGGGTGAGTCCTTGGGTTTTGCTTGGCTAACAAGTACCATCCTGTAATAACAAAGAGGAAATCTATGCTAGGATTTAGAGCAGATGGTTTTATTAAATCTAATAGACCACTGTAACCTTGGTATCAGTCAGGAATGATTCTCCTGAAATGACTGGAGCTGTACCAGTCTTACATTTCAGGACTGAGATCAGAACCAGATCTACTTTGCTGAAAAATCAGGCAGTTCTGTGATTTGCTGCTAGTGAGAAATCACTTACCCAGATCTTAAATCTGTCTATGTCCAAGCTGAAATTGTACACTATAGATATGTTACATGGACTCTATGGGGTGCTCTTCTAAATATGCTCCACAGTGTTTACTAATAAGGCTCTTTTTTCTTCTTCATGCAGCTTGTCCTCTACGGGTGATAGATGTTTCTGCACTAGAATTTTGTTCCATTCCTATTAAAATAATTTTACGTTCCAGCAAGATTTTTTTTTTTTTTTTTTTTGTCTTCTAAAACTATGATAAATATTCAAAAATTCAGGGTCCATGCTATCTGGAACCACATACCTTTAAATCCAAATATTTAAGGTGGGATTTATGGGAGAGAGGCGTTTTCCAAATGGAGGTAAAAAGGTGCTGGGAGGAGAGGTAAAATAGCAAATTATTAATTCTCGTACCAGGGAGAGGAGAGGATGAATGGAAGAGTGAAGGGTTCACCAGGGAGAGAGACACAGGGCAGAGTCATTTGCAAAGTGCTGGTTTACAGAACTTTTAAAGGTAAATGCACTTATTTGTAGGCAGTAGACTAAGCTGTATTGTTTGACATGAGCTGGCTCATAGTTATACTTGACTTCACACTTCTTAAAGCTAGCGGGGGGAGGCAAGAGAAAGAAGACATCCCTGTTCTAGTACTGCTACCTCAGAAAATCCTGTCTCCTGTGTGAAAATGCTGTGCACTTCTTGCTTACCAAGTGACTTAAGTTAATATAAGAGGATTCAGTGTTCTAATGTTAAATGTCAAGGGAGCAGTGCCTGAAAGGTCTGAGACTAAAGCATCAGGCTACACAATTTCCTATTTACTATAGACGGTATATTTAGTAACTAATCATCACACCTAATAATCTAAAATAATATTTGACAAAAAGGTCAAGTGCTACAGCTAGGAGAACCATAAAAATCTATAAAGAGAATGCTCCATGGAACAACCAGACAGATGCAGCTCTGGGCTCTGTCATTGTATCTCTCAGTTCCTCCTTTCATTCTATAAAAATGTCACAGTCTCTTAAGCTCAAACAATTCCATACATTTTTTGCTTCTGGAGGTCATAACTCTAGGGAAAGCTCAGTTCCCAGTTGACAGACCAAACAACTCTGTATCTGGAAGTTTCCTCTCTTGAAGTCTTCTAGAGCTTTCAAAAAGTGTCATGGTTTATGGAGTAAACAAAAGTTCCCAGGAGGACATGGAGGATTCTCTATTTTATGGAAATTTCATTTGAATGCAATGGAAGAGACTTTTAAAATTAAATAATTGCTTTATAAAACTTAGCAGACTTTATGTTCCAGGTCTGTTAGCCAAATGGATCTTAGCCAGAGGGGTGAGGGGGAGTGAACCAAACTGAAAGCTGGGGTAGATGGGCCCAACTTCCACATTGTTTTTGAACTTGACTAACACAGCAGGGGCTACAAGTAGCCACAGTGTGCTGCTGATCTGTAAAACAACATGGACAGCTTCAGACATGTTTCAGAACCGCATTTCCCCTGTAAAACGTAAAAACAAAACACAAAAACGGCAACTGAGCCTAAATGCTGTACTTGGATCCAGACTTCAGGACACACATATCTGATTTTATTGTTAATATTGTCCTCCCTTAGCTCCTCTCTCTTTGATATTGTTCCCACGCTCTGTTCTTCGTGACTGCCTTCATGCCTGTTGGCAGCTTATTTTTTCTATCATCTTCTCATTTGCCTGCAGGGACCTTAGCTATTTTACTTCTGCCCATGGGATCCCACCTCAGCTGTAGCCGTTTGAATTAACATGCCTCCTTGCTTCTTCTTCTGGCTGAGGAAACTGCAAGAAGTGCTGTCATGGCCAGCAGAACAAACAGATGATCCACCCTGTAACTCATTTGTAAACCCATATGGTTAATAGCAGAAATGTGTACTACAGAAATGGCAGGTATTCGGAAGAAAAATATGGGACACACCTTTTAATTCTCATGAAAGCATTATCATGGGAAACCTTCTTACAACAACAGAGTTGAGAACAAGTTAAATATTTTTTTTCAAAGGGATTATCCCTACCCAGCAGGGAACAGCTGGCATAAAGCGTTGATCCACCTCCCATTGCAATCGTGAGCCAAACTCCCATTGATTTTATTGGTACAGAATCAAGCCCTTATTAAGTCCACGACCAGCTTTGCACAACTTCTGTCCCTGTCTACTTCCCTTACACATAGGCCTGACCCTCTCTGACCTTGGAGAACTCAAGCTGAGGCGGGCTGTAGTGAAACTGTAATCATTTGAAGAGGCAAATGACTAAAATCGTGTAACAGCTTGTTCCAGATACATTCAGCTGTGGAGTATACCTCAAAGAGCCCTGCTAACTTCAGTCTATCCCACCTGCCTGGAGAGCCAAATGACAGGCAGCAAGAAGTATCCAGGATCTCAACTCACTAAAATGAGCCAGTTTCTTCTAGTTCCTTCTTCTTTCTGGATTAGTGTGTTTCCTCTCTAGGTTGTGTTTCATTCCTGTGTTGAGCAACTTGAAAAGGATTGTTTTCTCGTGGTATTTTCAACTATTGTGTACAGTTACATAGCAGTATATTTAGTGAAAGAGCACCAGGTACTGAGATGTGTTGAAAAACATCACTCCCAGATAGAAGAGTGGCTACAGACTACTTACTCTCTTTCCAGAGCATTCACATAAAGGCTTATACATGTGTAGAACTGTTTAGGGAACAAACATTAATTAGAAAAAAACCTAGACATTATTTAGGTTCCTAATCTCTGACATCAACAGGCTTCCTGTCACCAGCACCTAGTCCCTTCTTGGTTGTATTGTTTGAATGCGTTTCTGCTAAATGGCAGACCTGGCTGAAACTGTTAGTGCCTAGGAATGGGAAAAAATGTAGTAAGAAGTGATTGGGTTATTAAGAGCCTTATTGTACGTGACGGTAAAAAAACTGGGGGTGTACCCTCATATGTCATCTAAAAGTTAGTACTGTGAGCAAGATGTTTTCATATCCTTTCTAATACTTTGAGATAGATCAAAATTTATCATAGTTATCTTCGTTTTACTCAGTTAATAATGAATGATCAGTGAAACATTTTGGAATAGGAAAAGCTAGATGATTCATATAACCTCTGCTGTGAAAGGTTTTCAAAATTTAAAACGTACAAAGAGAAGTAAAAGTAGCTATATCTTTTGCACAATATAAAAAAGCCAAGAAATTATGTAGGAGAGCTGAGAAGTTTTAATTGAATAAATGAGTTTGTGAGATGGTCATATGGGTTTGATTTTTTGATAATCAGATAGGGTTTCGTTGTTCAGCATTTGCATAAGATCTCAAACAATGAAACTGTCTTCATGGACATTTCTTTTCACTGAAAGTCATCAGTGGATGATAGTGGTGTGACTGTGTGAGTGTTGTATAACTACAGTTTTTAACTCCTGGGGAAGGTGCTCTGTAAAAAGCTGGTTCCTCTTCTGTGTTAGAACTAATAGAAGTTCCAAGATGTGAAAAAGAGTCCAAAGTCTTGCTCAACTGTGTACGGCTAACAGGGAATCCAGAAGCTTTGCTATAACATTCCTGTTACGGACACACCTCTGATAAGGCTGCACTGAGAATAAGGGGCCAAATTCTCTGCTGGAATAAAACCCACAATTTTTTTAGTGTCTGTTGAGCTTCCACTATCTGTTTCAGCAGAGATCTTAGTTACTAAAAGCTGAAGTAGAGAGACATGCCTTTACCCCTCCAAATTGTATAGTCAATATTTGGAGACTTTTTTTATCTTTGTGCCAGTGCACAGAAAGAAGTATAATATGATGCATGCATGACTTCTTCATAAAGCTTCAACTTTCAGAGCCTGTGAGTGGGGACTCAAGTGTCCCATTCAGGTAGATTATTCTATAATAATTATTGTCATTCCTATTGCATCATTTTCACAAGCATGTAAGGCTCCTGACTGTGAATGACTGGACATGCTGGACCACTGTTCTGGACTGGTATTGCAGACCCTGTGCTTTTGTATTGTTAGAGCTACTTCTTTTGAACTCTATGGCTAACTAAAAATTTGAGATATTCTAGGTTATTCTAATTATGAGGAGAAATTGTTGGTGAAAGTCACATACTACTTCTTTGTAACTCTATGTATTTACAAGAAAAGGACAAAGATCTGTTTTTTCTGACCACAGGACAAGTCAAAAGACTAGATGAATACAAGAATTTTATCCCATTGCCTGTGAGACCTCTCTCAGCCAGAGCCCATTCCTCCTTATGTTCACCCTTGGCATCTCCTAGGGATGCACTGTCTGCGTGTCAGGCTGCCTTTCTTAATTTCTGCAGAGCTTCTGTGGCTTTTCTTCTTACCCAGTTCTGACAGTCTCTCAGTGCAATACTCAGAAGATACACTTCTCTCATAGTTCAGGTCTCTGATGAGACTCGCCTTGCCTTTGCTATGTGCAATGCCATGTGCCTTCATTTTGTCTTGAAGGCTGAGTATCTTCACAAAGGAGTTGAGTTGCTCCTTCCCAGCTAGCTCAACTGAAGGGCAGTTCCCATCTACTACAACCACCAGCTCTGACATTTCATCCATCCAGTCCTAACTCTGTTTTCTATCAAAATTATTCCTGTAACTCCCTGCCATCATAAAACATCTAAGCCTGAAAAGAAGAGGAATAAACATAAAGTGGTTTAGAACTGTATACTAGGAATAATTAAACTTTTAGTAAGAGACTTCTGTCATTTCTCTATTTTTACTCACCATGAGGAGGACAGCATGTTCTCATCTCTGTGGAGTCACATAAATGACTTGATTAAAGTGCATGTTGTAGAGCTGAATCTGGGCATTTGGAAGTTCCTTGCTGTTTTCTTAAGGTATTTGTGTGATAGATGATGAAAAAAAAAAAGTCCTGTGCTTAGTTCATCTTGTTATGATGTAGATATATTTTCCACACATTTGCAAATGAGTAAAGAACAAGAGTTCTTCAGCTATTTAAAGTCTTTGAAAGAAGAAAGGCAGTTTAGATTACCAGCAGCCTACAATGTGCGTGGCACAAAAATGTCAGTTTTAATGGCAAAGTTCAGGATAAAACTGTGTCAGCTAATTTAATCATTTACCATGAAATACCAGTTATCTTAATCTTACATGCAGTCCTTAAGTCTGCTGCATATTTTTGTGTAATTGAATCCTGACCCTAAAAGGAAGGAAGCAAGGAATTTGCTTTTTAGTGAATAGTTAGGCTCTAAATGTTCCTGTTTATAAATTATATTTGCGGCATTGTCAGACCTTTTAATACTGAACAGCTAATATTTTTGATGAGTCTATTTTTTCTCTGTTTTATATTTGTTTCCATACTGCAGAAATCATATTAGTATTCAGTTTCTATGGAACTTAACCGAGTTCTCTGGAAAAAGCGCAAATATTGTTCCCAGAACTTAAGGCAAATAAATTAGTATCTAACCCAGATGACACATTTTATTCATGTGGTTTGCTTTCCATCTAGATACCTGATGTATTACTTCAGCAGCAAATTCAACAAGGCCAAGATGTCTTCATTTCCCTTCAGAGCAAGAACTGTAAGAGCAGTGTGATGGAAGCATTGGTCTTCTGTGGCCAGCCGGTGAGAACCCATCAACAGCTGTGATGAGCAGAGCAGACATGGGGAGACAGGAGGCAGCTGAAGCCAAAGAGGACCCATGCCTGGAGCTGTGTGTGTGTGATTGGAGCAGAGAGAGGCCAGGACCCAAGGAAATCCCAGCAGCAAGGGAAAAAAACAGATTGACTCTCAGTGACTCATTTAGCTCCTGGATTGGACAGATCTCTCCCCTGCTGGCAATTTGGCTGAGCATCAATAGACAGATACCAGGATGAATAGCTTAAAATAATTAGGGGTTGGGAATCTGCAAAACTGCTAGCCATCCAATTCTTTACTGTGCAATGCGAGGCACAAAAAAGAAATTACATTTAGGTTATTAAATATTAAGTCAGTGGATTTACCTCCATTTGGTTCAGAACAGGAAACTGGATAAAATTCAACATTTATATCATTGTGTTGATGGTCTGTTTATCACTGAACAAGCGAGTGCCTTTTGGCAGGTCAAGCTCTTTGACACATGGGGTGAATGTGTGCTTAATTTCTCCCAAACAGAATAATTAATATAATAATAATTAACACAGATGAGAACAGAATTAAAATCAAGTACAGTCAAGGGTTCAGTTTAATGCCAGGCATCTCACATTCTAGATGTTCTGAGGCCAGATTTTTTCCTGTTGAAGGTAGCGAGGATTTTGCCATTGGCGCTGATGGGAACCAGAGTGGGCCTTGGATGCAGAGAGAAAGGATTCCATGTACTTTCTATTTAATGCTCAAAACCAGAAGCAACAGGCTCATTTAGTATCAGTAAAGGTCAGTTAAAATTATAGAGACATCCTTTGGAGCAAATCCTCTGCCTTGTATTTGCATATTTATGAACTAGAGATTACGACAGGCTATTCCATTTATTAGAGCAGTGCTGCTATAGTTAATAGTCTGTCAGTATTTCCATTATAAACCCCGTTTTTCAGTGTTTTAATATCTCAGCCATTTAAAATCGCATCAGGAAGCAAGTTGGTCTTATGTTGTCAGCCAGGTGCAATTTTTTGTTTTGGATTATTTTCAATAATGAAATACTGTTCATCATATATGCAAATGAGCCAGAGCAGTTCTGTTAGGTGGAAATTACAAAGTGCATAAGTTCATTGTGGCTTTCTTTTTCTTTAGGAAATAAGGGAAAAGACGGATTTGACCGATCACATCGATGGGGGCTTCATGTTGGAAGAATGGTTTCCTCAAGCAACGGCTCTCAGGGTAAACACTGGTTCTCAAGGTGAAATCAGATTGCTGTGTGCTTGCCAGCGGTGACCAAGGTGTATAGGTGAGGATGGTTCCCCTGTCCCACAGAAATTTGTTGTCTGCCAGAGTCATGGATGAAGCACACCAGGTAGGAATGCAGTGAACATAAAAGAAAAGCCTTTAGAAGTTACAGAAAACCAGGTTACAAATTCAAAAAGCTGGTCTCTTTTTAAGTGTCTTCCAGACACAGAGAAATGCAGTAGTGTACTGACTTTTTTGCTGCTGCTTGGGGTAGAGAAAAGGGGTTGCTGAGGCTCTGGGGAGGGGACCGTTGTGAAGCTACTTTGCATCTGACCCTGAACTAAGCATTATTCAGCAGCCTTACATCCTGCTCCTTCCAAACAGCCTCAGTTTGCTTTCATAGATGTCTTGGTTCACTAAAAAATAACTGCATGGCAGGGGCAAATGTTTAGACTAAAATGCCAACTTTTAACTTGCCAGGGCAGAAAGAAGTTGCTCTTCAGTAAAGAAGCTGGTCTTGCACTATAACCTCTTGCCCCATGAAAAGAGAAACAGTCCAATAAGAAACCCCTGGGCAGCCATTTGTTCTCAAGGCCTTGAGAAATCATTTGCTGCCACAGTAACTGAAAAGTTTAAAATCACATTCATTAAGAGAAAAAGAATGAAGTTATGTGCAAAATGTTTGTTGCTTTTTACTATTGCCCCACAAACACGTAGATGTAGTTGGGAAGACAGTCCGTATTTTCCATCATAAAGGTCTATGGGGGTCAACTAGGGGGTCCAGTGAAATTAAGAATGGCAAGCCAGAAACGCTATTGAAACATCATATACAATCCACTGGGCGCATAGCAGCTAATAAAACTGCCCTGGGCAAGACCCAGAGCTTGGCCTCTGTACCACCTTCTGTGAATTTTGACTGAATTAAGATTAACAATATGTTTATAAGTTATGTAACTTAAACAGTTTTGTAAGTACATGTAAGACCTGGCTGCAGTAAAAAGTCTGTGATATTAAAGCCCCCAAATCCAAATGGTGAGCCAGACTTTGCATCTGGCCTCTCATCTCTATCATGAGAACTAAGAGCCCAGATCAAGATGCTCCACTCAAGTTTGTGGAAAATCTGTTCCAAATCCAAGTGGCTCGGGCTCATCAGTAGTGCTTTCTTAAAACAACAGTATTTGGGATATTTTTGTAGGTAATTGCTAACTTAAAGTGCATTTTCCAGATTCCTTCCAGAATTGCCATTGCAAAGAACAGTCTTCCTTCCCAGGCTCGTCACAGTGCTTTTTCAGCCAAAAATTATCCCTGGTCATGGTAAGTGATCATAAGTCAGAAGTAGGCAGGCTACAGAAATTCTAATTGTGCTGAATACAAAATTACTTTAACAGTTTTATAAAGCAGGTGTAACTCAAAGTAACAGTGGGGGAGGGAAGGTCTGCCAACTGTGTTTAAAATGTATGATATGTGAAGTATTATGTGCTGTCTGCTGGAAGATAAGTCCATGCTCAGTAAGCTGTCTGAACGGCATTGCTCACTACGTGTATTTGTTATGGGGTTTTTTTAGTTTGCAGTGACATATAATCGTGTCTAACCAATTTGAGTGCATCTTTGAATATTAAAAATACTAATTATTATGTAATTAGTCAACAGGATGTGTGTAATTGTGTAATACCAACATTCCTGGGTGGGGTTAAGTACGTAGGTAGAATGCCAACACTCATCTAGACGTAGTGTTATAAAATTACACAACAACATACACCCTGGGTGGGTACTTTAATTATATTTTACATTCAAGCAATGGCTACATTAGCAAAATAGAACTTAGTCTTTTCAAAAATATCTTCCTGCAGGCATGGACCATAGTAGATGATGCTGATAATATTGCCCAAATAGATTATCTTCCATCTCTCGAGGGACTCAGGCTTCTTCATGAACATACAAATAGGAGACAGAAACCAGATATAAAGAGCTCTTTGTCCACTCATGGCATGAAACAACCCCAAAAGGGACAGGTGACAATTGCTGAATCATGCACCAGAATAATTGAATGCAGAAAATCAACATGAAGAACTTGTCTCATGAAGAATCACATGAGATTATCTAGAAATCTGACTAGAACTGTTATATTTTTATGACTTAACAGACATCGGGACCTCAGGACCATCCTTAAACCATGGTGGAAACAGAACCACACAATGAATCAGATTCTTCTTTGAACTTACCCAGGAAGATCTAGGTTACAGTCATCAAATGTCTTGAGCATTGTAGTTAGCTCTGATCTCTGCTAAGACTTACTGCCAATGTGGTACAAAAGTCATCTGCACTTCTGGCCAAAACCTCCCTGCCTAGTCATCACTCATTCTTCCTATGGTACATCTGCAATGACTGACAGGCACACACTTCACTAGGGCCAGCACTACAGAGATGGTAAGATCTGCAGTACAGACAGAAAAGATAGATGGGCCTTTTACATGGTTCACCAGTATTTTCTCTCTTTTGATATGGATCCAAGGTGAAAAATCCAGGAGAAGAATGGAAAGGTGAAAATTCCACCACAAAAAGACCCAAAAAACAAACAAACAAACAAAAAAAAAAACCCCAGCAACTAAGCTGTGACTCATTATGAATGTAAAATGTTGGAGCCTAAAGCTGGGGTTTTTTCATGTGCCTGGGTGGAGAAGGGTGAGGTGCCCTCTGAGGATGATTTTATCTTTAACTTTTGAGTCTGAAGATCTTGGATGTGGTTTGGCAAGTTCATAAAAATATTTGTGATAGAGTTGAACTGCCGTCTGGAAATGTTACATACAGAGATTTAAGAAAGCTTAAGGAGAATACTGCAGATGCTGGAAGAAGAATCAGCAGTGCACATGAATGAGGTTAAAAATTGCAGACAATTAGCTACTAGATGACTCCAACTAAATAAATCATCAAAGACTTGACTACTGCTTCCAGGTTTCCACAACAATATTAGCTCATTGGAGCAGCCAAAAAGATGTTAATTTGGCCAAAATTTTAGGAGTTTGCTATTCTTGTTTGAATTAACAAATCAACCAATAAGTCCAATGTACACTCTCTTGCCAAGGCTATAAAGCAGGCCCTTTACGCTTCTAGGGAAGATACTATATTTATTGCTCAGGGTCGAGGGCCCCATGATATGGAAAATAAGATAATAAGCATCTTTGTGTTAAATGAGAGCTACATGGGAAAGAAAAGCAACCTGAGCTTGTCATGGAATCTCACATCTTGTTTCAGCACCCAATAAAGCACTTTGCTTGTCCAATTTAATAGAGAGGCATAATTTCTTTTTCCTGTATGCCTCCACAGTTCAGGTCTAGCTCTGATTTCATTTAGAGCTTAGCCAAGACCCAAAGCAAAGGGAAAATATTCCTGTTGCTTCCAACAGGCATCTGGTCAGTCTCGTGCCATGGTTTTGTGTAAATGTAAATTCAGTGCTGAGTTTCTCCCAGGAAAAAGAGGGGTAGGTGGTAACACCAGGGAATCTGTACACTCAGCTTTCCATCCTCGTGCTACTTGCTGCTGATAGAACCAGTCCTTTGGCTTGGCAAAAACTTCTTAATTTGTCTGGCCTTTCTGCAGGGTTGACTAGTACAAAAAAGAGAGCACCTTGACCTTCTTTATTGCTAAATCTAGGTAGCTCACCACAGTTGTACTCTTTTACTGCTTGAGATTTACTTGTGTCCCTGGCATGTTGTGATAAGCCTCTGAATGTCACTGCTGTGAAGGTTTTGTTCTTCCCAAAGGCTCTCCAGAGGTTCAGTGAAGGCAAGTAGGGTTTGCTTTGGTTGAAAAGTATTTATGAAAGAATTTAGTGGGAAATCGGAATGTTTGACTTGTTACAAGGCCAGTTTATACTATGTGGACTTCCAACATTGCTCATAGTAGGTGAACCTCACCCCATGTTAAGGGCCGGCTCAAGACTTAGTTATCATGTACATGCAATTTAAACTGTCTTCAAAATAAGACTTAAGTGGTTCATAAGCCTCACACTCACTCTTTGTGCAGGAGTGTAAAGAAAGGAACCTGATTTGGAAAACACTAGGGAGAAATACTGAAGTTTTACGCATCAAAAAGGCTAATTAGAAGTTGTTTTCTTTTATAAAAAATAAATAAAGCATATTGGCATTAATTATATGAAATACTTAAAGTTTGGTATAATCTACTGAAGAGCACAGATGTATACCAAATACTGTGCAAATGAGTGTGTGCGACTATTTTTCAGGTAATACATTTATTTACAAAAATAAGCTGTGTTTGGGTTTCTTTTTAATGGTTAGAATGTCATAAAAGGCCTTTCTCTCTCTCTTGCTCTTATTCAATGTAGTGAGATAGTTACAGCTGCTCAGCACAGCCTAACATACATTCCAGGAGCTCGAAGCAGATTCTTCTGGTACCTGAGTTAGTAGTACTCTGTCAGCTTTCCTGCAATTACGTCACTGTAAGTAGGAGCAGAATTTGTTCTTCTCTGGTGGTAAAATTCCTTTGGTTTCAGAAAAGCTAATGGAATTCATAACTGCATTTGTATTTTTCTGTCTGTGTCCCTGAGCTTACTAGTGACAGAGGCGTTTAAAGAAAATGCTGTGACTGTGATTTTCTATGTTGCCCATTAGCGTTGTCAGTAGAGACTCTTTAACATCAGGAAGAACACTACGTCTATCCCTTCTTTTACCCTGGCTGGCTGTGAAGAAATCTTACTTTTGATAGCTTTACTTCATGGTGGAAGAGTTCTTTTGTGTCAGGGCCATGACAGGAAGGCTCAGCAGTCTGAATCATTCCACCCTGAATGCTCCTCTACCCCTGCCCCATTCCCTGCTCCTTCCATCTTAGACACTGCCTCTACACAAGTGAAAGGCATTTCACTTTCCAGGTCAAATTTCCCTACTGAATCTTCCAAATAATTGTCTAAGGACACCCCTTAAATTAGATGTCTGGCTTACGTAGGAGCTGATCTGTGGTCATTGTAGATTGTCACATGGCTGGGCTGCGTTAGCTAGCAAGCTTCCTGGAGCCTGCTCCACTGTCTTCAAGCCATCCTACAAATGCCAGGGCTTAGCACTTTTGCTATTGGAAGCACCCATCTGCAAGGGCAAATGTTGGTTGTGAATAGTTATTCTCATCACCAGTAGAGAATGCTGAAGTTGCTGATGCTGGTTCAGGTTCCTTGAATTCTCCCAATTTACCTGACAATCCTCTTAACATTTCACAGGTGTTTCCAGAGCTACTGTCTGCAGAAGTTCCAGAAAGCTCATGGTGAAGAGTCTGCTTTCACCTCTCAGATTCAAGCCCATTAAATGATTTGAGGAAATGAAAAACGAGTGATCCTTTTAGGTGAGTTGCAGGTATCATTTCAGACCTCTAAAGAGTAGGGGGAAAAAGTTACTTGTACTCTAAAATGATAACAGAAATCTATATATTCCCAAGAATTGTCAACAACTGGCCTACAGTCTAGCTTGAAGCTTTTGGTAACCCTACCAGCTACAGCTCTGGACAAGCCAAAGATTGCCAGAAGGATACATGTTGCCTTTGAAACTGCAGCCTTTGACCTGGTCTTACACTTCCACTTCTGAACTGGTAAGTAACGGACATAAAATATTGTAATAGTTAGATTTTTGTTCAACCTAGTGTGCTTGGTCTAATGTTTTTATGTTTACGTCATTTTTAATAAGGGTAGAAAGGTGACATCTTCTATCCTAATTGCAGTGTCATATGGAAAAGCAGCAATTTCTATCGACCCTGGTCACCCGAGGGCACCCTTTTACAAAGAGGCACCTCTGAGACATGGATCCATTGAGTTGGCTGACATGACAGAAGCAGTCCTCGTAGCAGAAGCCAGCTCAGAGTTGCATGGGCTTTAGTGGCAACTAAATGCAAAAAAGAGTTGCAGGGGTGGGAGCAACAGGAGACTATCAGCTGGTTGTGAAGTTAGAGTGAAAGCTATTATATATAATTTCAGCTGTTGGAGAGACAGATGGTTCTGTTAGTTACTGTTGCTTACTATAGTTCAGCTTTATAAACACCTTTCTGCATCTGCTTTGGATAAAAATATATAAAAAAAACCCAAACCCCTGAGCTTTTGCCTTCAGTGTGCAGTCAGTAGATTAGAAGGAAAAGGAGCTGTTACACCTGTGAAATTAGACTCAAAGATAATTTAGGGTGATAATAATCTTTCTGACCTACTGTGGTACCTGTACGAGGTGTATTGACCTGCTGTCTTTTTTGTCCTTGTTTGAAACCTAAAATTTGGTTTCAAATAACAATCAATTCCTACCAGGTTCATATAATACAAGTACTTTATTGAATTCTGACTGAAACAGTGTTGCTCCAAGGCTGGAGGCCAAGTCCTGGCCTTGTGGCACGGGGCCAGGAGCATTTTGCAGGATGTGACAGTTTCCAGACCACGGGCAACTGACTTTTGGGGAAGGTGAAGGAGGTGGGCACCTACCCTAGAGAGACATTACAGGCAGCAAAAAAGCAAAGTCACAAATGGAATCTGTGTATTCCTTTCTAGCACTAGTGGTTTTCTGCTGAAATTTTCAAAATCTGTTGTTGGGCTAATTGGTAAATTTTTCAGCCACTCCAAGGGAACCAGAAATAGGGGTGGTCAACTTTGCAAGGAGAAACCAAGGTACCAGGGAAGATGACAACCAGGTGGGAGAAGAGATGCAGGGCGAGGGGAGGGAGGAAGGCAGGCTGACTCATGGAGGTGGCCTGGCTGGCAGCAGGGTGTGCAGGGAAGGGCGAGTGGGACTGCTAGTGGGTGAAGAGACTGGTTAGGATATATCTGGAGGCCATAAAATTGGTGCTGAGGGGTGAGGTGCTGGAATCTCCTGTCTGGAAAGAGTCTGACAGAGGAGGACAGCAATAAAGCTCCTAGGGCAGCATTGTGGCAGGGCGTAGGGAGGAGCAGGGCCCCTTCTGCACCCACCCCACCCTGGGGTGGGGTGACCTGGCCACAGCTTCAGGACTGAGGGGGAACGTTGCCTCTGGGTTTGTGGCATTATTTCAAAAAAATGAGGGAGAAGCCTAAATCTCTTACTGTTTAGCTGGGGAAACAGGACCTTAACAGTGAGGAAAAGTCCTTCTCCCTCCTTGCAAAAATCAGCTAAGCTGCAGAAAAAGGTTTTACCTGGAGCTTTCCTGGAGGCCACCTCTGCCCATGGGTGACATCCCTGTCTCTGTTGAGCCTGGCAGGACACTGAGAGTGCCAAACACCTCTGAGCAACCAGGGGTGTGGGGGATACGGGGAAGGGAGGTTTGTGCCAGTTAATTAGCAGCACCTTGGTGGTTTCTGCAGCCCACAGTAACTTCCACAAGACCTACACTGAAGGAGAGGTATTTGGGGATCTGTGGTGGAGACCAGAAGCGAATTTATTTGAGCCCTTCTTTCTATGAGCATCGAGAGCAGGGCTCCTCTAGCTCCCTTCAGAGACCCTGCCATCAACTGTCCAGGCTGGGCAGCCCAGCGTCAAAAGCGAAGGAGCCTTTTGCCCATCACTGTCATATAAATCAGGCCCCAAATCTGAGCCCTGTAAAATGTGAGAAAATGAGAGATTCAATTATCCATATGGATCACTCTGGATTTATTCCAGATTGCTTCATTAATAGCAATCAAAGACATCACTTTAATGGATTTTTTATCCTCAAAATTATGATCATGAGGAATTTGTTCTGGCTATTGATTTTGAAAAGGCTTTTGATTCTCTTCAATAGCCTTAACTTATTTCAGATTTAGGTAACAGTAGGATTTGGTCTTAAATATGTTAGATAGGTCAATCTCCTTTATTCAAATCCACAGTTATGTTAAAACTAATGACCATACTTTGAAGATGATTTATATACTGGGGCTTAGACAGAAGAGTCCTTTTTCTCTGATACTTCTGCTGTTACAGAGGAGCCTTTGTTTTGGGAGATTTCAGTGTTTTTAAGAGAAAAGTCAGTGATGTTTTCCATTCTGCCCTTAGTTGGAGAATATGTTATTTTTTTAATGAAGATTTTTAGATACTATGCTGGAAGTCACTGGATGTTCATGTTTCTTCTTTGTTAATTGGGGTAAAACTCTTAAAGCCATTAGGCGATTTAAATGTAGCTCTATTTGAGCAATATCCTTTATTGGATCCCCCATTATCCTTTAAACATCTTGGTGTGCAAGGGGATAAAATTAGAAAGAATTTGTTTGCTTTAAATTGCCAGCCTCTGCTTGATAAAACTATTAGCTATTTAGCTAATTGGACTGCTCTTCCATTATCATTAATTGGCAGAATTGATACAATTAAAATGGGGGCTTTATCTAAAGTGTTTGTGTTTTTTCTGAGGTATTCCCATCAAGTTCCCTAACATGTTCAGGGAGCCTTACATTCTGCAATTAGTTTTGTTTTCAGGGTTAGAGGTAAATTTGAGATTAATTTTGAAACTCTGCAGCTTCTCATAGAGTCAGCTGGACTGGCTCCTGCTAATTTTATTGTTGTTTTTGGCTGCCCTGGTACAACATGTTGTTTCATGATTTAGACAATCCCCAGCATTATGCGGCTGTGGAGTGCGTGGGGCAGTGCAGCCACAAGCAGAACAAAATCAGGCCCTGGGAACACACCCTCCACTTTGCAGAAGGTCATGGTAAGGCTTGCTCCCAGGGCTGTGTCCTGCAAGGTGCTAAACACCCATTATTCCCTGACCCACCAAAGCATTTTAACACGGCCATAACTTTTAAGCACACATACGGGCCCAGTGACGCCAATTAGCTTACTCATACTAGTAAAGTTAAACAAAGGCAGTGCTTGGCTGGGGCCACAGTAATCATCACCTTGTCGGTTTGAGACTCCCACATGAATCCGTTGCAAAATAGCACATGTTCTTCCGCTTACACCTTGGCTGTGCTCTCAGCTGATGCTGCCCTCCAAATGAGCAGGGGGAAGGCACTGGGTTTTGAGGAGAGGCTCTGCCAGTCTCTCTTTTTCTCCTGTGGTCAAAGCATTAAGAAACTGCACCCTCTGTCCCTGCCACCCCTGGTGGACATGCCATCTTTGTTAGGCTGCTAGTACAAATCGTGCTTCTCCCTTCTAATGCTATAATTCATGTCAGCCATTAGCCTCAAATAAACGAATGGGCCACAAGAAAATTAAAACCAAATCACACCCCTGTCAAAGGGAGGTCTCATTGGCAGCTAGGGCCTTTATTGCCAGAATTAGTCATCTGGGTCTGCCTTTTGCACCAGAGGCTAAGAAAAACCAGAGGACGATTAATTGGGCAGGACCAAGAGGGTGTCACGCCTCCCTGCAGCTGGCCGGTGTGGGCAGTTTCTAAAGCACACCATGAGGGCAGCAGCTACATCACTGAACACCACCACTGCCTCTGCTTCATCTCCATCACCATTTTATATAGTGCTGGGGGAACCACATTTGTTCTTCGCCACCCAAACATGCTCTTATACTGGTACTTCCTTATCTTGCAAGCCATGTAGAGCTGGGTCTATTGCTGTTTAAAGCTGCGTAAAATAACTTGTATCTAAAATATAAAATTGTTTTACCTAGAAAAAATATTAATGTTTTCTCTATAAAATATATGCAAATATAATTATATATAATTTTAACTTTAAAAACAAAAATCGGGTCCATTCTCATAGACATGACCCAATATGTGTATAACAGATACAAATGCTGGAGCAACTTTGATGAATACTGCCCTGCTTAAATCATTTGAGTCGCCGTAGTTTTTAGACCATACCAAAGTCATTTCATGAAGCACATCATGCTTCATGGGTTAATCCTGATTTAGCTGTGATGCTTTGCTTTCGGGTATTATCTAAATTGTTTTGCCCATCTCTTCTTCATTCATTTTGTCTATCATGAATATTGTTCTACATGGGTTTCACTCATACATTTATTTGTATTTAAATTATACATCTCTTTAAGGAGATAGACTCATCAAGGGATGCAATACTCTGTGGCACAAAGAATGAAGCTTTGTTTACTTTTGCATAAAAAGCCTTGAAGATGGAACACATGGTTTATAGGATACTAATGAATTATTTGGATGTTTGACCTTAAATCAGACTCAATCCAGCTATGCCTGGTAGCCAATGGAATTGAAATGCAATGGATAATAGCTCAAGAGCCAACCATATTGTAGGTTTAGCTTGCACAGCTTGTCCCGTCTTGACAACCTCAGCTAAGCACCTTTGCACTGAGTGGCTGATGAAGTACCTCATCGCAGAGTCATGGGGCTGCCTTCTCGCCACCTCGGGGGCTGAGCGTAGCATGGACTAAGGTTGAAACGCTGCTTCATGTCTTGGGACGCTCCTTCTAGGGAGAAAGAGAGCACCTGAGTCTCTGAGGCTAAAAACCTGGCATGTCTCATGAGCACTGAATTTGTTGTAACAGAAGTCCCTCTGGGCTGAGGGGCCAGTTGTGGTTCCCTCAGGACAAATGTGCCAGTTAGAAAACCCACACTCCCACTGACTTCCCCACCGCTCAGGGAAAGAGAAAGGGGGTGCAGATACAAAACCCCTTAGAATAAGAAACCGAAAGACAACTACTTTAGGGTACTAAATGCACCGATCCTGTGCTGACTTATATTTCTGGATTAATTGCCGTAAATAAGAAACATCACACCTGTGTAAAACTTACTTGAAGGAGATGAGAATCAAGCCCAGTGGGGACAGAGGAGCTGCAATGCAGGAGCCAGTTCTCCCGCTGCAACATTTAAGGTATATTAGGGCCAAAACCTCCTTAGTGCAAGCAGCACTGTTTATTTGCTTCCCTCAGCTGTGATTTTGGCTTATTGTCACCAGTACAGGAAGAGTCCAGACTAAGGGACGTTCCTGGACTGAAACAATACTGTGGCATAGCAACGCCTTTTCCTCATTTGAAAGTAGGGGTATAACTCTGTATGTCATTAACTAAGACAATAATAAATTAATACAATAGCCAAGTAATAGTGCTGTAATGCTTTAATGTATGAATTGGAATGTGAATACTGAGCTTTTCATTTCATGGTTGAAAAATACATGAGTTGACCCAAATATTAATTTCTGCATTTCAATCATTTACATATCATGGGTCAATAATCATTTCTTGCACAAATGACTTTTCAAATGAGAAGCGGTATGTTGTAATGGTCTATCATATTTACAAACACCTCCTTGTTTTCCCAACTTAGCACTGAAGTATTTAAAATATACTGACCAGATATTGTTTGCCAAATAAAATACAAAAATGGCTCATGTAAAATGCAGAGACTATTTTCTTTTCCTATTATCCATAATTTATAATGTTCATAAACCATGGAGTGGCATGCCCTTGCCCCTGGCATACCCAGGCCCCCACTTTGGAATGGGCATGGTTTTCCAGCAGTGGTTCAGGAGACCTGACACCTCTGTCTGCTCTTTCCTGACCTTAAAAATCTCACCCCTTTGAGGAGCAATCCCTCTGAAGATCGAGCACTGTCAGAAGGGCTAATGGTGGTTTTTTGAGAAGTTTAATACATCCCAAGATTTCTTTACAGCATGCAGTGACATCCAACAAAATGCCTAGGGTGTCTTTTTTCAATTACTTTACAAAGCTGAAATAATATAAATAACCTTGCTTTTTACTTACCGGTATTGAACTTAGTCCATCGTTTTGGGCTGTTCATTGTTTCCTCATATTCAACCCCTTTATTAGCTAACATATCCCAACAGAAACCTTGTGTCTTGGAGTAAATAGTGTTCAAGCCCTGAATTAATCAAGGACTAGTGCAACATATATACGCTGCTCAGCAAGATGAATTTACACATCTGCCTTTTCCCCTAATTATTATTCCAGAGGTTGAATGTCAACAGCATATGGGTATATCCTCATAAAGGCATGCAAACACACACATACAGGCGCACACACTGTACATTAATCTCTCTTGGCTTATCTGTTGCTGTCTTTAATTTGTATACTTCAAAATTGAGTGGTGAGGTCATTTATTAGACTGTTTCTGTGGGGTTTATGTAGTGATAAGAAAGCAGTAACATGCAATTTGTTTTTATAGAACTCACTTTTTAAAGTATGATCTAATATTTCCTTTCTTTAACTGAACAGTGAGGAAGAAGAGCTTTCAGAGCTAACCAAGAGTTAACTGGCTACATTTCAACTGTCACCATTGTCTTACATCTACATAGAGAGCAGGAGAGACCAGAGAGGTGTAAGCACAGCAGGCCACTGGGAAAAAACGTTTATAAGTAGAAATTCTCCTCAAAAGCCTCAGAGCAAATCCTTCCAGTTTGTCTTGATTTTTTCTTTCCCTGTTTTTTAAACACAACGCGTGGTGGAAACGATTGTTATTATCCAAAGGACCTTACTTGCTGGCTCCCTGCATCTCTGTTTATGAAATGCCATAACAAAAGTGAGCTCACGCTTGTGTGCTTCCAATGCGTGATGTTCCTGTGTGCCAGATGGGCACTTTCATGACTGTATGAGCGTGGATTATTTCATTTCCTACATCTGGGACTCCAAATGGCTGCACAGAATGCCACAGGAGAGAGGCACAGATCTTCAGCTGGGGAAACCTACCTTCACAGGGGAACCAGCTACATCAGAAGGGATGAGGCAGAGAAGCCCCGAGTGATATCTGAAAGTTCACATAAACCATGGCCATAAGGGAAACCTTTAGAACCAGGAACAAGACAAAAATAAACAATAACTAATGCTGGATGTCAGCTGCAGGGAGGGGGGAGGGAAAATAAACCATAAGCAGTTTCTTGTCTGGCCGCAGAAGATGTGTTTGGAATGCTGTTTTGTATTTCAGCTCAGAAACTCTGCTGTGACCTTCAGATATCGCTGGGTATTACAAGTTCTACAGATAGCCAGAGAGAAATATCCTAAGGAGAGCTGGCATATACCATGCCATCCTAGTTAATGTTGACTGAGTATAGCTCATAGCCCATTCCAGAACTGTGACCAGGCAGCCTTGTAAAAAACACTACAGAATCCTACAGTAATAGTCAGGAATGCTCCAGTTTGTCATAAAGCTATTGCAGGATTTGGGATAATTACTTGTTTGTTTGTAGGATAAAAGAGTGATTTCCTTTTTTTTTTTTTTTTTTTAAAGACTAAAACAGTGAGAGCACATCCTCAGGATGGTGGGGACCTGGCTTGCTACACTTTTGCTGCATTTCAGAGCCAGCAAACAGGAGGAGATGGTAAGAAAAGCCTGTCCTGTATGTTTGATTGAATTAGCTGTAGCAGAAAAAAAAAATAGTTAAGCCAGTGGCTTCCTTAAGATGAAAGAGAGCAAGCCCCCAAAAGAGAACAAATGGAAAAAGTAATGAACAAAAGAAAGTAAGAGCTTGTGACACAAAGTAAGAAAAATAAACAGCAGTTGACTTAACTATTTTGCATAAGATATTTACAAACCACAGCGTATTACTGTTTGCTTTATGCATTTTCACATCCTGCTCAGTTTAAAGCAGTAATTTTCTGCAAGGACAACAGAGGGAAAAAAAATGCTTTACACTGCTTATATTAATTACATTTTTTCATTACCAGTCATGTTTTCTACAGGCTTGTGTATTATTACTGTAAAATGTAATGAAACAGAAAAAGAAAAAAAGAATGGACTTCTGGGAAATTTTCCAATTCTTGAAATGCAATGTTAATTGAGCGCTATTTTTAGGTCATCACAGATAAAGCTGAACCCATTGCCATCAGCACACAAAATGGGGACAGCCCAGGTGCAACACAAACTGGGTGAAGGTATCAGTTTCTACTGATGGAGAAAAAGGGGAATAAACTAATTCCCTAGGGAGGTGGTTCTTGTTGAGTTTGGGGCAGTTTCTGTTTCTCAATGTAAAGTTCTCAAAGCAGAAATGAAAGGAAAGGGTACAGAGCTGGCATAGGTCCAGGACCTACTGTGACCATGGGCACTCCTGAAGGAGACCCAGTGACTACTATGACAGGAGGGCAGAGCAAATGAAAGTGAGAAGCTCTCTCTCTGGTTTGGTGGCTGACTTCCAGCTCTGGGAGGCAGGGCACTCTGAAAGTCAACATAAAATAAAGTCCCCCAAAACGTATCAGAAACGTGATCCCTTTAATTTATAGATCTCCTAAAAGGCTGCCAAAAATCAATTATTTTAATTTGTATATAGTGCAGCCATGGACTGATTCAAGTTCTTTTGAAGTATTTTTAAACAGCCATTGCACAAAGCCATCCTCTTCCCATATGCAAAAAAAATGAATTGAAAACCACAATTTCTCACAGTCGCTTTGATCGCGAGAAAAGACAGACAGGACTCTGCAAGCAAATCTGAGGCCCCCCGCTAAGTCCTTTAACTGGGCGCACCTCTACTGTTAGTCCCAAGAGTCAGTGTAGCTCTTCCATTCCCTATATTATCTACCCTTTCTCCCAAGAGTGCAGGGAAGCTGTTTGAGCCCCTAACAACTTGTGAAGACCAGAGGAAATAGTTATTGGTTCCCTTTGAAACAGAAGTGGAAAATCTTTGCTGTGCACTTAACCAGGGCCAAAATGGGAGGGGAGAGAGCATCCTGCAGAGGGGAAGCCAGCGTTATCTCCACAAAGCTGGTCATTCTCTGTATTGCACAGTACTACTGTAAAAGCAGAAGCTTAACACAAATGTTTCAGCAACCATTCTAAATCATCAATGTAGCATGTTTTGGAACAACGGAGGTTAGCCCAGTCTTCTACCCATTTTGGCCCCATGCGTGTCACTATCTTGAAAAGCAGTCATGACCAGATGGTAACATTACCAAGATGATACATCCAGTTCTTCTGTTTGCTTTGGTGCTACTGGAGAGTTGGTAACCAACCTGCAGGTATAAGAGACAACTCTCCACCCATATTGGCCCAGGTTATCAACAGCATTTTGGGCAGAATCTAAATGAAGAAATTTACCCAAATTCCTGAGATGACCTGTTCCCTTTTACCCTGGAAAAAATAGCTTGTGTTAGGACCTTTTCTTTATTCACTACAAGTTTCCCTGCTTTCCTGTGGTTCTGTTAGTCACTGGAGGGTCTAGGCTCATCCTTTATCCAGTCTCAGCTCAAGAATCCCGAATATGCCCAAGGGCCACGTGAATGAGCAGACATCAGTGCTCCCCTGGGTGTGGCAGCGCAGCTGTCCTTGACCTATGCAGGAGCATAGGCCTCAGCTATCCATCATGAACTTGTCTTCATTTCTTGCCTATCTTCAAATCTCTGCCCTCCCCTTAAGTCACATAAGCTGTGACTTAACAGAAGTACCACCTCAGTGCGTTCCAGATGTACCTCCCCATCCATTCTCCAACAGATTTGACACTGGTATAGAAGTGTTAAGGATTTGCCTGGCAAGGCTTAGATGGATAAAAAACCAAAGCAAAGCAAAATACAAACTGAAGAGTTAGTTTGCTCTCCAAACATCTCTTGTGCTAAGATAGAAGTGATAAATCATAAATAGAAGCCAACATGATTTTTTCTTATCTGACACATTGAATTAAGACTGTTGCACTCAAACACTTATAGCAAAATTGACAAACACTTCCTTTTAGGAATGCTGCATCAAAGCTATTAACTTTTATAGTCAGATACCATTTAAAGCCAAGGCAAGCCATGTGCATTAGCACACACTGCCACGCACCCTCACACAGGGCGTATGAACTGTGATACTCCATTGGCAAATCAAGAAGGAAATCCTGCTCTTTTTGACTATGCTTGTTCTGCCTGCAGCAGTGGTGCCAGTGTTTGGACTTCAGTTAGCCAAGCCAAGTGGCCCCAGATTGTTGCAGCTTCACCGTGGGTGGTAGTTCATTGTTGGCTAGTCGGCACTTTACTTCATCAAGACCAATCTTGAGCCTGACAGCTAAGCTCATACTTTTGTATCTCACTATGAGACACTCCTTTTTATATTTAAAGTTACTCCCCTTTGCTAGGAAAATTGATCAGGATGCACATCCCTCCAATCAAAAGTCACAACATTTTCCCACAAAGGACTTAGTTTTGTTCTTTCACAAGGATTCAGTTTTCCTCAGCCCCCCATGTTGTTCTTGTAGGCAGCAGCCTAGAAGTAGCAGAGCTCCATTGCAGGCTAGAGCAGATAATTTTTTTGTAGTGGGGTGATAGGAGCAAGTGGTAGAGGGTGTGAAATGAGCAAAGGGAGCTAGGAAGCCACAAAGGCTCCTGGACCATGCACAGTGACCCAAGCCAGCTGGATCCCACCATACCACTCCGAGAGGAATGGCTCCCATGTGAGCCAACCCCTTCAATGCTCAAGCTATTGGGGAAAGGGCAATAAATTGGTTTATTCCAAGTCAAACGCACTGCTTAAATCAAGAAGTCAATATTCAAATGGCAATTCAGATGTGAAATAATATCCTAAGATACATGTAGCCATGGTTTCCTTGGGAAGTTTGCCATAACTTTCACCAGGACTAGGATTTAATCTCTGGGAGTCTTCATTTTTCCACCTGAATAGCTGGCACCTGTCCTCTACTGAAAGATGGTCACAGTGCACCTGAAGAATTGCAGTAATAAGCCAGTCAAGGAGGCTTTGCAGGATGGACTCATGGAGACTGCAGTCATTTGACTGGATCAATAGATGGCATTTCGTCAGAGAGAGGGGATTCAAATGTCACTTTGAAAATTTCACTTCAATGTGTTCATTTTCTGTTTCAGTTGTGTTGGGAATGGCCTGTAGAGTGTTAAACTCTGACTCAGAGCAGGAGAAATGAGGTTCCATTCATTCGTATTTTTAAAATGCCATTCCAGGCCATAGCCCTAAAATAAATGAATTTGGCGTGTTTGGATGTGGTCATCACTTCCATGATGAAATCAATGGGTATAATTTAAGCTTTGCACAGATGAGGCCTCAAGCTTGCAGACCATGTACCAAACACTTATTAGAGTTTGGAAGGTCAGATAGGTACTGACTGCAGCCCAGTGCTTTCAGACAGTTTAGCTGTCTTGATCCAAGGAAGCAATAGGTAACAGTGCTTGAATATGTTTCAGGCTCTGGGATTTTCAAAAGCCCATGTGTTCCCAGCTCCTACTGGCAAAAAGGAGCCTGGAAGCTTTAAAAATCTGAAGTTGGCACTGATCTGCATCCAGAGGTGCTCAAGTAGTGGTGGAAATCTGCCTCTAATTTATCCAGCAGCCCTGTCCTTCCAGGTCACATTTGGAACCACGAGCACTTTACACAGCACTACTCTGCAGATGCTGCTCCTTTACATAGCTATGGGCAAAAAAGGAAGGAAAAACGTATTATCGACCTAAACAGACAGGAAAATGCCATAAGCAGTGGTGTGCTAGCCAGGAAGTTAGAGATTCCATTTTATACATCAGATGCAGAACCCAATCAAGCTGGGGTAACTACATTTTCTGATTTAAAGGTTTTGCAGGTGCAAAGCTTCCCACCCTGCTTCCCACCATCCCTGTGTCCTCCTGTCAAGAATCTGCACTGCTGCAGGTGAAGAAGCCCTGCTAGGCAACATGGCCTGCATGCATGGCCTCAAAGGCTTTGACTGCTGCAGTGTTGGCACCCAGCTCATAACCAGGAGGACCCAGATACTGAACTGCATGTCCATGCTCACAAACGAGCCTTTGAAACAGAAAATGTAGGTGGGCCAGCTCCTAAATACTTTCGTAGATGTACCAGCACATGGCCTGCGTGGTCCCCTTGCAGTCCTAGCCAGGCTAGATTTTGAGAGGAGGCAGTGTTCTCACCCAAGAGGATGGACATTTGTGATCTATCTGATTAACTCCTGATTATCCAGGAGGGTGCTCACAACCAGACAGTGAAATGCTTCTAAAGAGTAAATCCCAGAATGACCTGTGCTGCATACACAGCTGTACTGCTGCCAGCCCGGAGAGTAAAGTGAGCTTCGGAGCCGTCCACTCTGGGCGTCAGCGGTTTTGAAGCAATACAAAAGAAGGTGGCTGATTCTCCACTCTGTTTTACTGGTTGTATACTGGTGAAATGCTGTTGAAGCCAGTGCAGTTGCACTGCCATAAAACCTGATACAACAAAGCAAGTATCCAGTTTGATATATTTACTGTTGATACTGTTAATAATGTTAATGTCCACAGAGTCCAGAGCAGCAGGCAGGACTGACCCCTGGCCTCTCTGATTTGCCTCAGTAGATCACACCGTAACCCTATTATTTTCCTCAAGTTTTCTTACCTTGTAATCTTCCTGGGTATCATCAGAATAAAGTGCACCCTGCAAGTAACTCCTTAAACCCAAGTATATCCCTGTTTAAATATTGGGATTGGGATAAAGAATACCATGCTTAAATGGTATCCTTTGAAATGCAGCATTGTGCATAAAAGGCCTGCCAGGTTCCTGTCAGAAGGGTTAGCTGAAGACTGGGGGACTGGAAACACTGACTACAGCCAATTTCTTTTTTTTTATTTGTTAATCCACTTTGTCCAAACAATATGAACATTTGGTGCATTTAGCTTTAAATATGTCAAATGCTCCTTTAGGAAAGAACTTCCAAAACCTAAAATCATCTCTTAAAACCAAATTCATTGCCTGAGCTCAAAATTATTCTTCTCTACATAAATAAACACACATGCGCACGCGCGCGTGCGCACACACACATACTTGCATACTTTGTCTGCACTGCAGGAATCATCCTGGGATAGCATTGCGCTATTTGTGCAGCCCTGCTAAAAAGCCTGGCTTTCTGATACCAAAAAAGTGCTGCAAATATTAACACATTATTGAGAGTGGGGGAAAAAAGCAAGAATTATTATCCCAGAATGTAACAAATCTAAAAATAAATTGACTTCATTTTCACCTATTTCAGACCAACGGGGGTAAAACAACTTTAATTAGTGTAACAGGACAATAGGAATGAAATTGGCTTGGTCACAAGATTTTTGCAGGATGACACTGATGGTATTACTATCCAACTTCAAAGATTTGGAAAGATGTGGCTGCTAACACTGGAGAATAGAAACCTGTTTTTCATCAACTAGGCTGGCCTGACAAATTAAGTCTGTGGAGTCATTAGATTAAGATAAGAGCTTATCTCCTAGACTGACATTTATTCAGAGGTTTTTATGCTGCTCAGCTAGTAATTAGTGCAGTTGAATTTTTAACATTGCTTTGTCCAGTCATTTGACAGATTTGAAATATACACAGTTTTGATTAAAAAAATAACTAAAATCCAAGGATACAAAATTATTAACTTGGAAAGGTTTTAATTTCTGGAAGAGTTGAGATTATGCTAAAAATCTTCAAGCAGGTCAGAAGTGCTTCTGCTGTTGACTCATTTCCATACACAGACTGAGAGGCCCCTTAAACTAAATTTTTAGGCACTAAGCAGCAGATATCTGTAGCAAATCTGTAATTTCTTTCATGCCCATCCATTTTGTAATTCTGCTGCTTTACAGGGGCAGGAATACAGTGAAGGCTGCACTCCTGCTCATTAACACTTGTCTGCCTCCTTCGGCACTCAGGTTGGGATTTTGGGGCTGGGGGGGGGGAGGAGTTTCAAAAGGATTCTTGTCTCATATGGCTGATTTCCTGGGATAAGGTTTATTTTTCCTGTCCTAATTTTCTTGTAATAACAGATGGATTGTTCCACAGTAAACCAATGCATTGCTTTTGGACACATGTTTTAACATTGCTTTAGACTAACAAATCTCACTTTTTTTTAAACAGCTCATTTTGAGTAACTGAAGATCAGAATTAGATTAATAATTAATGATTAAATGGATGAGTGTTTGTTTATGAACTTTGACAAGTTTGTTACAGCTACATCCTGTTACTGCCTTAAAGCATTTGTTTTGTCCAAAGTGCAGCTGTCTCAGCATCTATGGTTGTTACCTTTAGAAATACACAGGCAAGGGGACTTTATGGTAGTAAATTACAGTTCATCCAACTACTTAATTCCTATGAATACTGGCTTTCAAAAACAAAGAAGAAAAAAAGAAAGCATGCACTCTGGAAAGATCCAGATGATCTCAGACTGCCTGTTTGGAAAATAGACCATCCTTCTTGATGTTTTACACCTTACTGCCAAGACCCCTGAAGTCTGTGGACTCACAGACCCAGGGCAGTGGGTTGCAGAGGGCAGCCAGCATTGCCACTCACATGCACTCCTGAGCCTGAAGCGGCAGCGGTAGAGCAGGACGTGGGCTGTCAGGCCAACTGAAGCCAGGGTGTGCATGCTGGTTTTTCGTGCCCACTTCTGTGGGTTTGGGTTTTCCTGGCATTTATGTGACCCCAAAGCACGAGAGGAGTTAAGCAGCTTGTAAGCACAACAGCTCTTCCGTGGTGCTGCAGATGGGAAGGGAGATGTGAGGCAGGGAGTGATTTCAGAGCTGTGTATAGCCAGGAGTGAAACCTTGCCACCCTCTACTTTCTGAGCCTGAACCATGACCTAGAGCTGCCCAGACTCCTGTTCCGAAGCAGATGCTTTCAGCCCTCTGTGGTGGTAAGGCCTCTGATACTTCCCACTGGCGCTGTGAAACCCTATATAGTAAATTTAAGCTCCATGACAATCACTGCCACCAGGCACCGCACCATCCCTGGTCTGCAGGTGAGACCACCTCAGCTTGTGGTCAGGAGTGCCTAGAGGTGGAGATGGAGACGATGTTTGTGGCAATGCTCATAAAATGGCCTGGCAAGAAATTTGCATCAAACTGAACCACTTGCATCAGTCCTCCAAAAGCTTCAAGTACCGTTTGTCCCACAAATTTCTGCCCTCTAAATTTTAGCTGTTAATGCTGCCTTTGCTGTCAACCAAGTCAAAAATCCCACAAAACTCTCAATGTATAACTCGCTTCCCAGCCAGGGTGGCCCAGCAGAAAGAAGTGGAACCTGTCCCTGGATCTTGGGTGAGCGTGAGGGGAAGACCCGATTTCTGAAGTCTCCAGGAACGAGTATGGCCTGAACAGAGGGAGCGGGAGGGATTTACATTCAGGCTTGCCAGGTTTTGTGGCGGCAGCATCCCTGTTTTCCTGGGTTTGTTTACTTTCCTCTGTTGTGCATTGCTACACTGTACATTGCTACAACAGCTGGATGCTCTCAGCACTATCTGGGCAAGCTTCAGTCTGTTAGGCTGTTAGACATAAGAGGAAAAGTTGCCATCACCCACACACACACGCAGGCGCAAAACCAAAGAAAGCCCACACCTTTGGGACAAAAAGACAGCTATTATGAAACTATTAACATCTCCTTTTGGTGGACTGTGGAGATAACAGCATACAGGTGTCTTAGTGTTGTCTGTCTCAGCTGTCCGTCAACAGTGCTGGCTCATGGGGCGATTCCCTGGCCCCAGAGCCATCTCAGACACCTCCTAGTCTGCTACTATCCGTGAGGTTTTTGTCTTACAGACTGCCACCATCCTCCTGTACTTCTGTGAGAGATACCATTGACCTGCACCTTTCCCTTGGGTCAACAATTTAAAGACAACTGCTGCTTGATGGTGCATGCAAAATGAATTATTAGTCTTGGTTCTGGCCTAAGTGTCTGAAGACTGAGACCTCCGCTGGCCCCACACGGAAGACCAAGGTCTGACAGAAGCACTAGCAAAAGAGAAGTCCCAACAGGTCAAGGGAAGGGGCATTGCAAACTGATAAACTCCGTTACTACGAGGAGAACTTTGTTCAACTTCTGACGCCAGAAAGGACAGCCTGGACTGGCAGGTAAATCTCCCTGCAGATAGCGGAAATAGAGGTTAGAGCACCATATTTATCTCTGGCTACTTAGTAAATAGTGAGATACTGCAAAAAGAGAATTGGAGATTTAGCAGCAGGAAGGTGTCTTTGAATGGCAATTACGGTACAACCATGCTCTACTCTGCTGTCCATGTGCAGTGTCCCACTCTCAGGTGGATGATTGCTCTTCAGCATTTGACCAAGGTCAGACAGATGAGAGAGAATTTTTCTCAAGTTTCTAGTGTTCCTAAGCAAATTTTAAAATGAGAGAAAAGGGCAATAACTTCTTTTAACTGGCAAATATGTTTTCAGTGTCACCAGAAAATGCTGCCTGTCAATGTAGACATTAGTCTGATTTTGTTTTGATAGCTTTTAGCTTCTAAGTTTGGTACAAGAGGTACTCGTGTCCCAGAAAAAAATATGCTTGCCCTTTTTAACTGGATTCCATAGGCTAAAATTTATCCATGGTAAATGTTTGACAGTACAGTAAATTATGCAGCAGGTTCCACACAGACCTCCTTTACTCTCTGCAATGAAGGCGAGCACTCAGTAGCACAAGCGCATGGGGTAGCTATCCAGCTGTTTGTCTCCCCCAGGCATTCAACACTTCTCACAAGTAACTGCACTTTGCACTTCTGTAACACAGTGCATCCTGTGACCCCACAGGGCAACCGCAGAGGTGGGGTAAACACCTCTCTTTCTATTTTATAAGTACTTAGCACTTCTGAAATGCAAGCTCAAGGCAGGTTGTGTTGAACTTCTAAGCTTGGTGAAGCCTTTCTGGAAAGCTGATGGAAATTATTTGCTCAAATATTAGTGGCAAGTCATGTGGCCAGTGGTCAATGTGACTGTTGGAAGGTGGGTTCCCTCACACCATGTGAAAGTCCCTCTCCAACAGACCAAGCTTCTCCCCATTTTGTTTTTCTGTTGTACAGTATTCATTAAACCCTTCGCTGTGACATGCCATTGCCAATGTGCCAAATCCTGAGCAAATCACATCCTCTGTTCTTCTGTAGGAGATTTGTGAGATAATCTATTATAGATTAATCATTTCAGTCTTATGGTGCAATGTCAAAAATAAATTGGGGTTATGAAGCTGGAGGGGAGCCACTTGTAGGAGGGGGGGGCGATGTTCTCATTGACGCTCCTTATTTGACTTTGAAAACAGTGTCACGATGAGATTTTTGAAGCTGATTGTTACCCCGTGGAATCCAAATCACAAAGTAAAAATGCTGTGGAGTAAGTTTTCATCTCCACAAATACCAGCTCAGTGTTAAACCATGGATGATTTTCAAGCTATTTCCTTCCCTCTCCT
Organism: Falco cherrug; assembly: GCF_023634085.1. Classification (NCBI taxonomy): domain Eukaryota; kingdom Metazoa; phylum Chordata; class Aves; order Falconiformes; family Falconidae; genus Falco; species Falco cherrug. Next base: position 18,382,706 of record NC_073708.1, read on the forward strand.
CACAACGTGAAATGTATCTGGGC